>NW_027010390.1:2500-32414 GCF_036934945.1 Oncorhynchus masou masou
CAGTGCAGCTGATTCTCCATTATGGAACGTGAATTCATTTAATCTTCTCACTGGCTGGTGTGCATGGCTCCTTCTGATTTCTCCCCCTCTCTTTCTCTCTCTTCTCTCTCTCTCTCTCTCTCTCTCTCTCTCTCTCTCTCTCTCTCTCTCTATTTCTCTCTACCTCTCTGTCTCTCTCTCTTTCTCTCTCTCTCTTTCTTTTTCTCTTTCTTTCTTTCTTTCTTTCTTTCTTTCTCTCTTTCTCTCTCCCTTTCTCTTTCTCTCTATCTCTCTCTTTCTTTCTCTCTTTCTCTCTCTCTCCTTCTCTCTCTTTCTTTCTCTCTCTCTCTCTCACTCTCTCTCAATTCAATTGTAGGCCTTTATTGGCATGGGAAATGTGTTAACATTGCCAAAGCAAGTGAAGTAAAAATAATAAAGACATTACAAATGTCATATTATATGCAAATAGTTAAAGTACAAAAGGGAAATAATAAACATAAATATGGGTTGCATCTAGGTCCTGCTGTTGGCCCTCCTTGGTTGGGAACAGAAGCACCAGATCATCAGCAAACAGTAGACTTTTGACTTCAGATTCTAGAAGGGTGAGGCCGGGTGCTGCAGACTGTTCTAGTACCCTCGCCAGATCTTTGATATATATGTTGAAGAGGGTGGGGCTTAAGCTGCATCCCTGTCTCACCCCCCGGCCCTGTGGAAAGAAATGTGTGTGCTTTGGCCAATTTTAACCACACACTTGTTGTATTTGTACATGGATTTCATGATGTCGTATGTTTTTCCCCAACACCACTTTCCATCAATTTGTATAGCAGACCCTCCTGACAAATTGAGTCAAAAGCTTTTTTGAAATCAACAAAGCATGAGAAGACATTTCCTTTGTTTTGGTTTGTTTGTTTGTCAATTAGGGTGTGCAGGGTGAATACGTGGTCTGTTGTATGGTGATTTGGTAAAAAGCCAATTTAACATTTGCTCAGTACATTGTTTTCACTGAGGAAATGTACGAGTCTGCTGCTAATGATAATGCAGAGGATTTTCCCAAGGTTGCTGTTGACACATTTAGTTATTGGGGTCAAATTTGTCTCCACTTTTGTAGATGGGGGTGATCAGTCCTTGGTTCAAAATATTGGGGAAGATGCCAGAGCTAAGGATGATGTTAAAGAGTTTAAGTATAGCCAATTGGAATGTGTGGTCTGTATTTTTCATCATTTCATTGAGTATACCATTAACACCACAGGCATTTTTGGGATGGAGGGTTTGCATTCTGTCCTGTAGGTTCTGGTAGTCTTTAATAGTTGATTCTAAGATTTGTATTTGATCATGTATATGTTTTTGCTGTTTGCTGTTTGTTATAGGGACCAAAGATTAGAGAAGTGGTTTTAAGCCACACATCTCCGTTTTGGATAGATAACTCTTTGTCATTTGTTTAGTGTTTTCCAGTCTATGGATTCTTCAATTACATTGAGCTGATTTCTGATGTGCTGTTCCTTTTTCCGTAGTATATTTTGGTATTGCTTTAGTGATTCACCATAGTGAAGACGTAGGCTCAGTGTAACGATGTACGCTGAGAGTCGGGGAACAAGTTCAGGGAGTGAATACATTTAATAAATCAATGAACAAAACAAGAACCACAAACACACCGACATGAAACAGGAACAATGACGACTGGGGAAGAAACCAAAGGGAGTGACATGTAAAGGGCAGGTAATCAAGGAGGTGATGGAGTCCAGGTGAGTGTCATTATGTGCGTAACGCTGGTGACAGGTGTGCGCCCTAACGAGCAGCCTGGTGACCTAGAGGCCGGAGAGGGAGCACAACTGACACTCAGGTTTTCTGGGTCTCTATGTTTTTGGTTGGACAGGTTTCTCTCCCCTTCTCTCACTCAATTCAATTCAATTTTAATTTAAGGGCTTTATTGGCATGGCATATATATGTTAACAAATATGGGTTGTATTTACAATGGTGTTTGTTCTTCACTGGTTGCCCTTTTCTTGCTGTGATGGCACACTGTGGTATTTCACTCAGTAGATATGGGAGTTTATCGAAATTGGGTTTGTTATTGAATTTTTTGTGTATCTGTGTAATCTGAGGGAAAAATGTGTCTCTAATATGGTCACACATTTGGCAGAATGTTGAGAGCCAGGTCTGGGTACGGCAGCCTTTCTCAATAGCAAGGCTATGCTCACTGAGTCTGTACATAGTTTGGGTCAGTCACAGTGGTCAGGTATTCGGCCACTGTTTACTCTCTGTTTAGGGCCAAATAGCATTCTAGTTTGTTCTGTTTTATGTTAATTCATTCCAATGTGTCAAGTAATTATATTTTTGTTTTCGCATTATTTGGTTGGGTCTAATTGTGTTGCTGTCCTGGGACTCTTTGGGGTCTGTTTGTGTTTGTGAACATTGCCCCAGGAGCAGCTTGCTTAGGGGACTCTTCTTCAGGGTAATCTCTCTGTGGGTGATGGCTTTGTTATGGAAGGTTTGGGAATCACTTCCTTTTAGGTGGTTGTAGAATTTAATGGCTCTTTTCTGGATAGTTTGCTGGTATCGGCCTAAAATCTCTCTCTCTCTCCTTGTCCCCTTTCCTTCCATTCCTCTCTCCCTCTTTTTCAATCCCTCTCCTTCACTCAGTCACTCTTTCTTTTTCCTCTCTCTCTCTCCATCTCTCTTTTGCTCTCTCCATGCCTCCATCCCTCTCTTTCTCTCTCTCCACGCCACCATCCCTCTCTCTCTCGCTCTTCGCTCCGGGTGCTTTCGGTCCTCTCAGATTACAGTTGAATATTACAGGCCGTGACCAATCTCCAATTAACCAAATGTTGCCGGGGTATACTATCACCCATGACTCCTTTCATGGCCCTTTAAATGTCTTTTCAGGCGCTGGAATATTTTCGGTGCACATCAGAATATGGTTGGCTGTTAGAACCAAACCCCCTCACTTTTTGACTTGGAAGCTTAACCCAAATAAATCACTCTCACTGTAATGTATTCAAACATAAGCGAAGATGTATTAACAGAAGCTCCAAATTGTATTTCAATCAAGTAAATTAGCGCCGCAGTTCCCCTTTTGAAAGGCTGACCGATGCGTTTTAATCTTCATTTTGGCTAATAAAGAATCTGACACATTTTTTTTGCATTAAAATGAATGAAGCTTTGACAACGTTTGACAACGTTCCACAATCCACCGGTCAACATGTCTGAACCAGAGCACGTCCGCACATTACTCCCCTTTGTATGTCTCCTCTCTGAGATGGCTTGGCAGTCCTGCCTGTGTGACATTTGTTATGTATCTATTATGATGTTAATGGGGCGCTTCTCACACTCACGTCCATGTGCCGCCATTCCTTTAAATGATAATTGGAAAATAATTAGAGGCTAAAAGGTTTATTTTCCCTCCAAACAGTATGGGTGGAATAAATCACAGTGGCAGCAAGGCAGCGAGGAGAGCTAGAGCCATGATACTAACCACTGCTGCAGCATGAGAGAGAGAGAGAGAGAGAGAGAGAGAGAGAACCACTGCTGCAGCATGAGAGAGAGAGAGAGAGAGAGAGAGAGAGAGAGTGAGAGAGAGAGAAAGAGAGAGAGAACCACTGCTGCAGCATGAGAGAGAGAGATAGAGAGAGAGAGAGAGAGAGAGAGAGAGAGAGAGAGAGAGGCGCTGAACACATGGGGTGATGCAAGTCTAGGGCTGCCTGGTTAGAAAGAGTTCTCAGCATCATAACATCACCCAAACTTTTGGGATTTGGGGATTTTGTATGTTAGAAGTTGACAAGTGCATCAACTATCAGAACTCTGAGTGAGCACACAAAACCCCTTTGTCTCTCTTGATACATTTTTATATGGGTTGGCTTCAACTGCTTTATTCTGTTGAAGACTTTTATGTGTTTCAGTAGTCTCTCTCTCTTCAACTCAAATGGCTTTATTGGCATGGGAAACATATGTTTACAATGGCACAGCATGTGAAATAGATTCTCCACAACACACCAGCACTCATATACACAGTGGACTTGAACCTCTCTGTCCATATACCACTCATATACATAGTGGACTTGAACCTCTCTGTCCATATACCATTCACATACACAGTGGACTTGAACCTCTCTGTCCATATACCACTCAAATACACAGTGGACTTGAACCTCTCTGTCCATATACCACTCAAATACACAGTGGACTTGAACCTCTCTGTCCATATACCATTCACATACACAGTGGACTTGAACCTCTCTGTCCATGTACCACTCACATACACAGTGGAATTGAACCTCTCTGTCGATATACCACTCACATACACAGTGGACTTGAACCTCTCTGTCCATATACCACTCATATACACAGTGGACTTGAACCTCTCTGTCGATATACCATTTTATTGCACTGCAATGTTTATTTATCTCTCTCTCATGTCAAGTGACTTCAAAAGGACACCCAATAGTGTGAAGGACTTTTTATGTCACCAGAGGTGAATGCTTTGCTAAGGGACTGTATAAAACTGAGTTCGTTCTGGTTGTGGAGACTGGTGAAACGTGTATGTGAGAGATAGGGGGGAAAGATGGATCCCACTATTGGAGGACAGGGAATTCGATATATGACATGTTCAAAAAGGAGCAGCACGGATTTCCTTGAAAATGTTGCTGTGTTTGTTTTTAATATTATTCGTTAAATGCATTTATTGCATATTTTATACGGTGAAGATACAGTATATATCAACCAGGGTTGTGCTCAATTCAAATTGAAGGCAGTCAATTCAGAAAAATTATAATAATTACAATTCATTAATTTAAAAAATGTTTTTATCTTCAATGACTTCTCAATAAACTGAAAAGTAGAAGCTATTTATTTGGAATGTTTTAACATTTCAGATTTGTTTTAAATCACTTCCTGAATTGACTGCCTTGAATTCGAATTGTGCCAAACCTGTCTGTTTTTCTGTTAAAACCAACACTATGGAGGTCAGCGGCATTTTAATTCCACGTAACTTCCATTCTGGATGTTTCCATTTACAGTCTGTTTTTCTGTTAAAACCAACACTATGGAGGTCAGCGGCGTTTTAATTCCACGTGACTTCCATTCTGGATGTTTCCATTTACAGTATGTTTTTCTGTTAAAACCAACACTATGGAGGTCAGCTGCGTTTTAATTCCACGTAACTTCCATTCTGGATGTTTCCATTTACAGTATGTTTTTCTGTTAAAACCAACACTATGGAGGTCAGCGGCGTTTTAATTCCATGTGACTTCCATTCTGGATGTTTCCATTTACAGTATGTTTTTCTGTTAAAACCAACACTATGGAGGTCAGCGGCGTTTTAATTCCACGTGACTTCCATTCTGGATGTTTCCATTTACAGTATGTTTTTCTGTTAAAACCAACACTATGGAGGTCAGCGGCGTTTTAATTCCACGTGACTTCCATTCTGGATGTTTCCATTTACAGTATGTTTTTCTGTTAAAACCAACACTATGGAGGTCAGCGGCGTTTTAATTCCACGTGACTTCCATTCTGGATGTTTCCATTTACAGTATGTTTTTCTGTTAAAACCAACACTATGGAGGTCAGCGGCGTTTTAATTCCACGTGACTTCCATTCTGGATGTTTCCATTTACAGTATGTTTTTCTGTTAAAACCAACACTATGGAGGTCAGCGGCGTTTTAATTCCACGTAACTTCCATTCTGGATGTTTCCATTTACAGTATGTTTTTCTGTTAAAACCAACACTATGGAGGTCAGCGGCGTTTTAATTCCACGTGACTTCCATTCTGGATGTTTCCATTTACAGTATGTTTTTCTGTTAAAACCAACACTATGGAGGTCAGCGGCGTTTTAATTCCACGTGACTTCCATTCTGGATGTTTCCATTTACAGTATGTTTTTCTGTTAAAACCAACACTATGGAGGTCAGCGGCGTTTTAATTCCACGTGACTTCCATTCTGGATGTTTCCATTTACAGTATGTTTTTCTGACTCCTGAAACACCACTGTTCAGCACAAACCCATTTGAACGGAACAACAACCAATGAAATTAAAAGATCTGAGAGAGAGAGAGAGGAGCTTTGGCCGGGAAGGACGTATTTTATTTTTGTTGTCACTGTAGTTCTTCAAAGGGCTTGCCGAGTCTCAGTCTAAACATCCTCTATGTTACCCCCAAACATAACTGATAGCTATTTCTGACGTGAGGCAACGCAGCGCCTGGAAATTGGTTGTCTGCAGGCCGAAGGTAGAATAGAATTCTCCCGAGCATCTTGAGAAAAAGCATCTGGCGAGGGACACAAGAAGTCCTCCTCAGGTTCAAACCTTTGTTTCTTAAGAGATCCCTCGCTCTCCCCCCTCCCCTTGTCCTGACATCAGGGTAATTGGAGATCATTACAGACCCACAATGCAACCCTCTCAGATCTCCGGCTGAGTAATGGAAATTAATTGTGGTGTTGGGGCGCATGGCAGCTCCTCGTAACAACAACAGCAGCACAGAATGGAAACGGAGCACTATAGTGAGAAGAGGAGAGGTAGAGAGGTACGACTTTCCCCCCAAATTGAATCCAAGTGAAGATATCCTGTTCAGGGCATCTATTGGTTAGGCGAGCAGCTGAAACGAGCCAGATTGTTGGCTGGCGTTCTTAGCCCCGCTCCGTGTTTTTGTTTGGCTGAAGTGGGGTTGGGATGGGGTGGGATTGGAGGGGGGGGGTGCCTCACATCAAAAGAATTTGTAACAAACCTAATTCATCACAAGCGTAGGATGAGCTGGTAAGAAAGATGAAAGTCAGTTGGCATGGAAACTGAAAGCACATCAGCACTGGCGCTGGAGTACAAAAGGCTGTCTGCGTTGTTCTTGTTGCATTTTCTACAACGTGAAAGGGTCCGTAAGTGCCATCACCTTCCCAAGAAAATTACCCAATTATGGCTAACTAGAATGCTCAATTAGACTTATTTCTGTACATTGTAAATCCATGTGTATTACAATTTTCCTTGTTTTTTTTTCAATGTTATGTAGCGTCTACATTGTCAGCTACACACCTTTTGTGTTTTCTATATTCTGAACACATTTACAGCGGTTTGTAAAGGGAAAGTAGATGGATGAATCAATTAATCAAAAATCAATATCTAGATGAATCCAAGATCAAAAGAATCTGAACCACAATTCTCACACACACACACACACACACACACACACACACACACACACACACACACACACACACACACACACACACACACACACACACACACACACACACACACACACACACACACACACACACACACACACACACACACACACACTCTCCCCTCTACTTCCACAGGTGAGTCTTCTAGAAGTTAATTGGAGGGCGGTAAGCCAGCTGTATGTCTTGCCTTCATCAGATCTCAGAAAGGGGAATTCCATACCTCACAGCTGTATAGACCACCAATGTAGCATCACACACACACACACACATGCACACCCACAAACAAGCACACACTGCAGATTGGGCCACACACTGGGCCGACATAGATTAGTACACATTGATTTCTATGTTTGTGAGTGAGAAAGAGAGAGAGTTTCTATTCTGCAAACCGCAGCAGCACAAGCATTTCCTGAACAAAACTGTAACTTCCCAGCATTATAAAAACAAAACTGCCATTAAATACCACTAACTGCAGACAGAAAACAATACTACTGCCCCAAAACATTTATGGTCAAAACATTTAATTGGAAAGCAGGGCCCCTCTAAACAGGTAACCCACAAGGACTCTCCTTTGTGTTCTCTCTCTCTCTCTCTCTCTCTCTCTCTCTCTCTCTCTCTCTCTCTGTATATCTCCCCCTCTCTCTCTCTCTCTCTCTCTCTCTGTATATCTCCCCCTCTCTCTCTCTCTCTCTCTCTCTCTCTCTCTCTCTCTCTCTCTCTCTGTATATCTCCCCCTCTCTCTATACATATATATTCCGCCTTCTCTCTCTCACTCTCTCTCTCTCTCTCTCTCTCTCTCTCTCTCTCTCTCTCTCTCTCTGTATATCTCCCCCTCTCTCTATACATATATATTCTCACCTCTCTCTCTCTCTCTCTCTCTCTCTCTCTCTCTTTCTCTCTCACTCTCTCCCCCCTTTCTTTCACTCTCTCTCCCTCTGTATATCTCCCTCTCTCTCTATACATATATATTCCCACCTCTCTCTCTCTCTCTCTCTCTCTCTCTCTCTCTGTATATCTCCCCTCTCTCTATACATATATATTCCCACCTCTCTCTCTCTCTCTCTCTCTCTCTCTCTCTCTCTCTTTCTCTCTCACTCTCTCCCCCCTTTCTCTCACTCTCTCTCCCTCTGTATATCTCCCCCATCTCTATACATATATATTCCCACCCTCTCTCTCTCTCTCTCTCTCTCTCTCTCTCTCTCTCTCTCTCTCTCTCTCTCCCTCTCTCTGTATATCTCCCCCTCTCTCTATACATATATATTCCCACCTTTCTCTCTCTCTCTCTCTCTCTCTCTCTCTCTCTCTCTCTCCCTCTCTCTCTCTCTCTCTCCCTCTCTCTGTATATCTCCCCCTCTCTCTATACATATATATTCCCACCTCTCTCTCTCTCTCTCTTTCTCTCTCTCTTTCTCTCTCACTCTCTTCCCCCTTTCTCCCACTCTCTCTCCCTCTCTCTGTATATCTCCCCCTCTCTCTATACATATATATTCCCCCCTCTCTCTCTCTCTCACTCTCTCTCTCCCTCTCTCTCTCTCTTTCTCTCTCACTCTCTCCCCCCTTTCTCTCACTCTCTCTCCATCTCTCTGTATATCTCCCCCTCTCTCTATACATATATATTCCCACCTCTCTCTCTCTCTCTCTCTCTCTCTTTCTCTCTCACTCTCTCCCCCCTTTCTCTCACTCTCTCTCTCCCTCTCTCTGTATATCTCCCCCTCTCTCTATACATATATATTCCCACCTCTCTCTCTCTCTCTCTCTTTCTCTCTCACTCTCTCCCCCTTTCTCTCACTCTCTCCCTCTCTCTCCATCTCTCTGTATATCTCCCCCTCTCTCTATACATATATATTCCCCCCTCTCTCTCTATCTCTCTCACTCTCTCCCCCCTTTCTCTCACTCTCTCTCCATCTCTCTGTATATCTCTCCCTCTCTTATTCATATATATGCCCCCTCTCTCTCTCTCTCTCTCTCTTTCTCTCTCACTCTCTCCCCCCTTTCTCTCACTCTCTCTCCATCTCTCTGTATATCTCCCCCTCTCTCTATAAATATATATCCCCACCTCTCTCTCTCTCTCTTTCTCTCTCACTCTCTCCCCCCTTTCTCTCACTTTCTCTCCCTCTCTCTGTATATCTCCCCCTCTCTCTATACATATATATTCCCCCTTCTCTCTCTCTCACTCTCTCCCCCCTTTCTCTCTCTCTCTCTCCCTCTCTCTGTACATCTCCCCCTCTCTCTATACATATATATTCCCAACTCTCTCTCTCTCTCTTTCTCTCTCACTCTCTCCCCCCTTTCTCTCACTCTCTCACTCTCTCTCCCTCTCTCTGTATATCTCCCCCTCTCTATATACATATATATTCCCACCTCTCTCTCTCTCTCTCTCTCTCTTTCTCTCTCACTCTCTCCCCCTTTCTCTCACTCTCTCACTCCCTCCCTCTCCCCCTCTCTCTCCCTCTCTCTGTACATATGTATTTCCACCTCTCTCTCTCTCTCTCTCTCTCTCTCTCTCTCTCTCTCTTTCTCCCTCACTCTCTCCCCCTTTCTCTCACTCTGTCACTCCCCACTCTCTCTCACTCCCTCCCTCTCCCCCCTCTCTCTCTCTCTCCCTCTCTATGTATATTCTCCACCTCTATCTCTCTCTCTCTCACCCCCCTCTCTCTCTCTCCCCCCCTCTCTCTCCCTCTCTCCCCCCCTTTCTCTCCCGAGGTGGAGTTTGATCTAACAGTAGGCTATATCTCCCTCTCTCTCTCCCCCTCCCCCCTCTCTCTCCCGAGGTGGAGTTTGATCTAACAGCAGGCTATACCTCCCCCTTCCTCTCCCCCCCTCTCTCCCCCTCTCTCCCGAGGCGGAGTTTGATCTAACAGTAGGCTATATCTCCCCCTCCCTCTCTCTCTCCCCCTCTCTCCCGAGGTGGGGCTTGATCTAACAGTAGGCTATATCTCCACCTCTCCCTCCCCCCCTCTCTCCCCTCTCTCTCTCCCGAGGTGGAGTTTGATCTAACAGTAGGCTATATCTCCACCTCTCCCTCCCCCCCTCTCTCTCCCCTCTCTCTCCCGAGGTGGAGTTTGATCTAACAGTAGGCTATATCTCCCCCTCCCTCTGTCTCTCTCCTGAGGTGGAGTTTGATCTAACAGTAGGCTATATCTCCACCTCTCCCTCCCCCTCTCTCTCTCCCCTCTCTCTCTCCCGAGGTGGAGTTTGATCTAACAGTAGGCTATATCTCCACCTCTCCCTCCCCCCCCTCTCTCTCTCCCCTCTCTCTCTCCCGAGGTGGAGTTTGATCTAACAGTAGGCTATATCTCCCCCTCCCTCTGTCTCTCTCCTGAGGTGGAGTTTGATCTAACAGTAGGCTATATCTCCCCCCCTCTGTCTCTCTCCCGAGGTGGAGTTTGATCTAACAGTAGGCTATATCTCCCCCTCTCTCACCCCCCCTCTCTCTCTCCTGAGGTGAGGTTTGATCTAACAGTAGGCTATATCTCCACCCCCCTCTCTCTCTCTCTCTCGGTGGAGTTTGATCTAACAGTAGGCTATATCTCCCCCCCCTCTCTCTCTCCCGAGGTGGAGTTTGATCTAACAGTAGGCTATATCTCCCCCTCTCTCACGCCCCCTCTCTCTCTCCTGAGGTGGAGTTTGATCTGACAGTAGGCTATATCTCCCCCCCCCCCTCTCTCCCGAGGTGGAGTTTGATCTAACAGTAGGCTATATCTCCCCCTCTCTCACGCCCCCTCTCTCTCTCTCCTGAGGTGGAGTTTGATCTGACAGTAGGCTATATCTCCCCCCCCCCCCTCTGTCTCTTTCCTGAGGTGGAGTTTGATCTAACATTAGGCTATATCTCCCCCTCTCTCACCCCCACCTCTCTCTCTCCTGAGGTGGAGTTTGATCTAACAGTAGGCTATATCACCCCCTCTCTCACCCCCCCCTCTCTCTCCTGAGGTGGAGTTTGATCTGACAGTAGGCTATATCTTCCCCCCCCCCCCTCTGTCTCTCTCCTGAGGTGGAGTTTGATCTGACAGTAGGCTATATCTCCCCCCTCTGTCTCTCTCCCGAGGTGGAGTTTGATCTAACAGTAGGCTATATCTCCCCCTCTCTCACCTCCCCTCTCTCTCTCATGAGGTGGAGTTTGATCTGACAGTAGGCTATATCTCCCCCCTCTGTCTCTCTCCCGAGGTGGAGTTTGATCTAACAGTAGGCTATATCTCCCCTCTCTCACCCCCCTCTCTCTCCTGAGGTGGAGTTTGATCTAACAGTAGGCTATATCTCCCCCTCTCTCACCCCCCCCTCTCTCTCTCCTGAGGTGGAGTTTGATCTAACAGTAGGCTATATCTCCCCCTCTCTCACCCCCCTCTCTCTCTCTCTCTCCTGAGGTGGAGTTTGATCTAACAGTAGGCTATATCTTCCCCTCTCTCACCCCCCTCTCTCTCCTGAGGTGGAGTTTGATCTGACAGTAGGCTATATCTCCCCCCTCTCACCCCCCCTCTCTCTCTCCTGAGGTGGAGTTTGATCTAACAGTAGGCTATATCTTCCCCTCTCTCACCCCCCCTCTCTCTCTCCTGAGGTGGAGTTTGATCTAACAGTAGGCTATATCTCCCCCCTCTCACCCCCCCCCCTCTCTCTCTCCTGAGGTGGAGTTTGATCTAACAGTAGGCTATATCTTCCCCTCTCTCACCCCCCCTCTCTCTCTCCTGAGGTGGAGTTTGATCTAACAGTAGGCTATATCTCCCCCTCTCTCACCCCCCTCTCTCTCCTGAGGTGGAGTTTGATCTAACAGTAGGCTATATCTCCCCCTCTCTCACCCCCCCCCTCTCTCTCCTGAGGTGGAGTTTGATCTAACAGTAGGCTATATCTCCCCTCTCTCACCCCCCTCTCTCTCTCTCTCCTGAGGTGGAGTTTGATCTAACAGTAGGCTATATCTTCCCCTCTCTCCCCCCTCTCTCTCCTGAGGTGGAGTTTGATCTGACAGTAGGCTATATCTCCCCCCTCTCACCCCCCTCTCTCTCTCCTGAGGTGGAGTTTGATCTAACAGTAGGCTATATCTTCCCCTCTCTCACCCCCCTCTCTCTCTCCTGAGGTGGAGTTTGATCTAACAGTGGGCTATATCTCCCCCTCTCTCACCCCCCTCTCTCTCCTGAGGTGGAGTTTGATCTAACAGTAGGCTATATCTCCCCCTCTCTCACCCCCCTCTCTCTCCTGAGGTGGAGTTTGATCTAACAGTAGGCTATATCTCCCCCTCTCTCACCCCCCTCTCTCTCTCCTGAGGTGGAGTTTGATCTAACAGTAGGCTATATCTCCCCCTCTCTCACCCCCCTCTCTCTCTCCTGAGGTGGAGTTTGATCTGACAGTAGGCTATATCTCCCCCTCTCTCACCCCCCCTCTCTCTCTCCTGAGGTGGAGTTTGATCTGACAGTAGGCTATATCTCCCCCTCTCTCCCCCCCCTCTCTCTCCTGAGGTGGAGTTTGATCTGACAGTAGGCTATATCTCCCCCTCTCTCACCCCCACCCCTCTCTCTCTCCTGAGGTGGAGTTTGATCTGACAGTAGGCTATATCTCCCCCTCTCTCACCCCCCCTCTCTCTCCTGAGGTGGAGTTTGATCTGACAGTAGGCTATATCTCCCCCTCTCTCACCCCCCCTCTCTCTCTCCTGAGGTGGAGTTTGATCTAACAGTAGGCTATATCTCCCCTCTCTCACCCCCCTCTCTCTCCTGAGGTGGAGTTTGATCTGACAGTAGGCTATATCTCCCCCTCTCTCACCCCCCTCTCTCACCCCCCCCTCTCTCTCCTGAGGTGGAGTTTGATCTGACAGTAGGCTATATCTCCCCCTCTCTCACCCCCCTCTCTCTCCTGAGGTGGAGTTTGATCTAATAGTAGGCTATATCTCCCCCTCTCTCCCCCCCCCCTCTCTCTCTCCTGAGGTGGAGTTTGATCTGACAGTAGGCTATATCTCCCCCTCTCTCACCCCCCTCTCTCTCCTGAGGTGAGGTTTGATCTGACAGTAGGCTATATCTCCCCCTCTCTCACCCCCCCTCTCTCTCCTGAGGTGGAGTTTGATCTGACAGTAGGCTATATCTCCCCCTCTCTCACCCCCCCCCCTCTCTCTCCTGAGGTGGAGTTTGATCTGACAGTAGGCTATATCTCCCCCCCTCTCTCACCCCCTCTCTCTCCTGAGGTGGAGTTTGATCTGACAGTAGGCTATATCTCCCCCTCTCTCACCCCCCCCCCTCTCTCTCCTGAGGTGGAGTTTGATCTGACAGTAGGCTATATCTCCCCCTCTCTCACCCCCCCCTCTCTCTCCTGAGGTGGAGTTTGATCTAATAGTAGGCTATATCTCCCCCTCTCTCACCCCCCTCTCTCTCCTGAGGTGGAGTTTGATCTGACAGTAGGCTATATCTCCCCCTCTCTCACCCCCCCTCTCTCTCTCCTGAGGTGGAGTTTGATCTGACAGTAGGCTATATCTCCCCCTCTCTCACCCCCCCTCTCTCCTGAGGTGGAGTTTGATCTGACAGTAGGCTATATCTCCCCCCCTCTCTCCCCCCCTCTCTCTCTCCTGAGGTGGAGTTTGATCTGACAGTAGGCTATATCCCCCCTCTCTCCCCCCCTCTCTCTCTCCTGAGGTGGAGTTTGATCTGACAGTAGGCTATATCTCCCCCCCTCTCTCACCCCCCCTCTCTCCTGAGGTGGAGTTTGATCTGACAGTAGGCTATATCTCCCCCTCTCTCACCCCCCCTCTCTCTCCTGAGGTGGAGTTTGATCTGACAGTAGGCTATATCTCCCCCTCTCTCACCCCCCTCTCTCTCCTGAGGTGGAGTTTGATCTGACAGTAGGCTATATCTCCCCCTCTCTCACCCCCTCTCTCTCTCCTGAGGTGGAGTTTGATCTAACAGTAGGCTATATCTCCCCTCTCTCACCCCCCCCCTCTCTCTCCTGAGGTGGAGTTTGATCTAACAGTAGGCTATATCTCCCCCTCTCTCTCTCCTGAGGTGGAGTTTGATCTAACAGTAGGCTATATCTCCCCCCTCTCTCTCCTGAGGTGGAGTTTGATCTGACAGTAGGCTATATCTCCCCCTCTCTCTCCTGAGGTGGAGTTTGATCTAACAGTAGGCTATATCTCCCCCCCCTCTCTCCTGAGGTGGAGTTTGATCTGACAGTAGGCTATATCTCCCCCCTCTCTCCTGAGGTGGAGTTTGATCTGACAGTAGGCTATATCTCCCCCCTCTCTCTCCTGAGGTGGAGTTTGATCTGACAGTAGGCTATATCTCCCCCCTCTCTCTCCTGAGGTGGAGTTTGATCTGACAGTAGGCTATATCTACCCCCTCTCTCACCCCTCCTCTCTCTCTCTCCTGAGGTGGAGTTTGATCTGACAGTAGGCTATATCTCCCCCTCTCTCACCCCCCCTCTCTCTCCTGAGGTGGAGTTTGATCTGACAGTAGGCTATATCTACCCCCTCTCTCACCCCTCCTCTCTCTCTCTCCTGAGGTAGAGTTTGATCTGACAGTAGGCTATATCTCCCCCTCTCTCACCCCCCCCTCTCTCTCTCCTGAGGTGGAGTTTGATCTGACAGTAGGCTATATCTACCCCCTCTCTCACCCTCCTCTCTCTCTCTCCTGAGGTAGAGTTTGATCTGACAGTAGGCTATATCTCCCCCTCTCTCACCCCCCCCCCTCTCTCTCTCCTGAGGTGGAGTTTGATCTGACAGTAGGCTATATCTACCCCCTCTCTCACCCCTCCTCTCTCTCTCTCCTGAGGTAGAGTTTGATCTGACAGTAGGCTATATCTCCCCCTCTCTCACCCCCCCCCTCTCTCTCTCCTGAGGTGGAGTTTGATCTAACAGTAGGCTATATCTCGCAGTGTCACAAACGCACAGCGTTGGCTCCACGCCTTCAAAGGGCATCTGTGACAGGTTTTTAAAAATAAGATATGAAATATTCATTTTCCAAGACAGAGACTGAAAATAGCTTGGCTTATGTGTTGTTTATTTTCTTTAATGTTCCTCTCTGTTTTCTTTTAAAGTCAAATACTAACAACTGCAAGGCTTTAGAGGATTTTGCAGTAAAGTACAGTAAGTCCAAAATGTTTGATATTTCACAATATTCAGACGTCACAAGGACATGCAGTATGTCAAGAACGACAGGCTGAGGAGCAGGCTGGTTTTAGTTTGAAAACTAAAATCCTATATTTAACATTTTAGTTATTTAGCAGATTGACTACTAGAACATAGAGAAATCCAGTATTTGATGCAAAAACATTGAAAACCCAGAAATGTAGGATTTTTTCAAATTATCTTTTTAAGTATCATTTCAGTCACTGGTTTGATATCTTGCACGCACACAAACACACACACACCACACAATCTTCTTAATAATTAGATTTATCTGCAAAACTTCTCGCCGTACGAGACCTCAGGGATTCTCGCTGTGGCCAACTTTACTTTGTACGATCTAGACTCGTCTCTTTCTGCCCTCAATTAAAAGTTTTAACTTTGTAGCTCGTTACAGCTCGGCATGTGCTCATCATTATATTAAACTTGCGGTTCTCTGGTTTTCTACAGTCCGTACTGAACTATCAACAAAATATCCCATTGGGTCTCCATAGCAAGAGCAGCAAAGAGCCAGCTGAATTTAACTGCATATGATTTACAGAACTGTGGCCCTCATCCCAAATGGCACACTATTCTCTAAATGGTGTCCTTGTCTAAAGTAGTGCACTAACAAAGGGATAGGGTGGCATTTAGGACCAGCAATGTATGTCCCCAAACTAACTGACAAGTAGCCCTCAACCAGTGAGCTCTTATGGTTGATGATCAAGATAATCTGGGATATTGATCTCAGAAACTTAAAAGAAGTTACTGGTTGTTTTCTTCTATCGTTTCATCCACAAGCCTCTCTCTTCCTCCCCCCTCTCTCTCTCGCTCTCTCTCTCTCTCTCTCTCTCTCATGGTTACTTGTTTACAGCCAAACCACTTCAAATCATAAACACAGATAGCGTACTCCAACTGAACACACACACGGGCAACATAAATCCCACATCAATTTGAAAAACCAAACCCAAGCAAACATGACTCCCTCCTTCTCCTCCGCACGTTCAAAGGGGACAGCTTCATCTTCCCCAATTTAAGAGGAATCACTCTTAAAACCTGGAAGATGGTAGTGGGGCTTCAGACCGATAGTGTCCGGAATGCTTCATCATCACAACAACAAGAGGAACAATGGGGGGGTCAACCCTCGTGAGGCCTCTTCACCCCAACATCAAAACACACACAGAGGGACAAACAGGGACTCATTCCACTTATCGCCTAAGTATCTAAAGAGGTTGGAGAGTTTAGTGGATTACCCATGGTCCTCGCTGCCTGGTGCACCCAGGGGCCGCCACATTGAAAGGAGGGATCAGGAGGAGCTCTGTGGATTTGGGAATCTTGGGATACTGCCTTCACCATCCCCCGTTGGAAATGCCCAACATCCCTCAGCCAATAAGTATTCCAATATGTTGAGAATGTTTAGGATTTGGTTAGTGTTAATCATATACAAACACAGAGTGGAGTTTCTTATTTTATGTTTCACATCAAATCCAAGGTGTTGGTTTGACTTGGTTTGGACCTGGCACTATTGTGACCTGACTTAAACACCTTGAAGTGAATGAACGGACCCCCCTGGTCACAATAGACTGGGGCTTTCCCCAACCAAACACTGTGACTACACGCCTGGCCAAACACCCTGAAACCATGGATTAAGTATGTTTCATCTCTCTCTATTTATCCCTCCCTCTGTTCCTCCTCCCCTCTCTCTCTCCATCTCTTCCTCACCCTTTCTCTGTCTCTTCTTCTATCTTCCACCTCCCATCTCTCTCTTTAACAGGAGCTGCTCCAGGTTCAGTGTAGTAAGTTAGTGTTAGACCAGGGGAGACCAGTCAGTGCAGTGAGTTAGTGTTAGACCAGGGGAGACATTTACATTTACATTTAAGTCATTTAGCAGACGCTCTTGACCAGTCAGAGTAGTGAGTTAGTGTTTGACCAGGGGAGACCAGTCAGTGTAGTGAGTTAGTGTTAGACCAGGGGAGACCAGTCAGAGTAGTGAGTTAGTGTTTGACCAGGGGAGACCAGTCAGAGTAGTGAGTTAGTGTTTGACCAGGGGAGACCAGTCAGTGCAGTGAGTTAGTGTTAGACCAGGGGAGACCAGTCAGAGTAGTGAGTTAGTGTTTGACCAGGGGAGACCAGTCAGTGTAGTGAGTTAGTGTTAGACCAGAGGAGACCAGGGGAGACCAGGCAGAGTAGTGAGTTAGTGTTTGACCAGGGAAGACCAGCCAGAGTAGTGAGTTAGTGTTAGACCAGGGGAGACCAGGGGAGACCAGTCAGTGTTGTGAGTTAGTGTTAGACCAGGGGAGACCAGTCAGAGTAGTGAGTTAGTGTTAGACCAGGGGAGACCAGGGGAGACCAGTCAGTGTTGTGAGTTAGTGATAGACCAGGGGAGACCAGCCAGAGTAGTGAGTTAGTTTTTGACCAAGGGAGACTAGTCAGAGTAGTGAGTTAGTGTTAGACCAGAGGAGACCAGGGGAGACCAGTCAGAGTAGTGAGTTAGTGTTAGACCAGGGGAGACCAGTCAGAGTTGTGAGTTAGTGTTAGACCAGGGGAGACCAGTCAGTGTAGTGAGTTAGTGTTAGACCAGGGGAGACCAGTCAGTGTAGTGAGTTAGTGTTAGACCAGGGGAGACCAGTCAGAGGAGTGAGTTGGTGTTAGACCAGGGAAGCCCAGTCAGAGTAGTGAGTTAGTGTTAGATCAGGGGAGACCAGCCAGAGTAGTGAGTAAGTGTTAGACAAGGGGAGACCAGTCAGTGTCGTGAGTTAGTGTTAGACCAGGGGAGACCAGGGGAGACCAGTCAGTATAGTGAGTTAGTGTTAGACCAGGGGAGACCAGTCAGAGTCGTGAGTTAGTGTTCGACCAGGGAGACCAGTCAGAGTAGTGAGTTAGTGTTAGACCAGGGAGACCAGGCAGAGTAATGAGTTAGTGTTAGACCAGGGAGACCAGGCAGAGTAGTGAGTTGGTTTTAGACCAGGGTAGACCAGTCAGTGTCGTGAGTTAGTGTTAGACCAGGGGAGACCAGGGGAGACCAGTCAGAGTAGTGAGTTGGTGTTAGACCATTGGAGATCAGTCAGTGTAGTGAGTTCGTGTTAGACCAGGGGAGACGAGTCAGCGTAGTTAGTTAGTGTTTGACCAGGGGAGACCAGTCAGAGGAGTGAGTTGGTGTTAGACCAGGGGAGCCCAGTCCGTGTAGTGAGTTAGTGTTAGACCAGGGGAGACCAGTCAGTGTAGTGAGTTAGTTCAAGACCAGGGGAGCCCAGTCAGAGTAGTGAGTTCGTGTTAGACCAGGGGAGACCAGTCAGTGTAGTGAGTCAGTGTTAGACCAGGGGAGACCAGTCAGAGTAGTGAGTTAGTGTTTGACCAGGGGAGACCAGTCAGAGGAGTGAGTTAGTGTTAGACCAGGGGAGACCAGGCAGAGCAGTGAGTTAGTGTTAGACCAGGGGAGACCATGCAGAGTAGTTAGTTGGTGTTAGATCAGGGGAGACCAGTCAGTGTTGTGAGTTGGTGTTAGACCAGGGGAGACCAGGGGAGACCAGTCAGTGTAGTGAGTTAGTGTTAGACCAGGGGATACCAGGGAGAGTAGTGAGTTAGTGTTAGACCAGGGAATACCAGCCAGAGTAGTGAGTTAGTGTTAGACCAGGGGAGATCAGTCAGTGTAGTGAGTTAGTGTTAGACCAGGGGAGACCAGGGGAGACCAGTCAGTGTTGTGAGTTAGTGTTAGACCAGGGGAGATCAGTCAGTGTAGTGAGTTAGTGTTAGACCAGGGGAGACCAGGGGAGACCAGTCAGAGTAGTGAGTTAGTGTTAGACCAGGGGAGACCAGGGGAGACCAGTCAGTGTTGTGAGTTAGTGTTAGACCAGAGGAGACCAGGGGAGACCAGTCAGAGTAGTGAGTCAGTGTTTGACCAGGGGAGACCAGTCAGAGTAGTGAGTTAGTGTTAGACCAGGGGAGACCAGTCAGAGTAGTGAGTTAGTGTTAGACCAGGGGAGACCAGTCAGAGTAGTGAGTTAGTGTAAGACCAGGGGAGACCAGTCAGTGTAGTGAGTTAGTGTTAGACCAGGGGAGACCAGTCAGTGTAGTGAGTTAGTGTTAGACCAGGGGAGACCAGTCAGTGTAGTGAGTTAGTGTTAGACCAGGGGAGACCAGTCAGAGTAGTGAGTTAGTGTTAGACCAGGGGAGACCAGTCAGAGTAGTGAGTTAGTGTTAGACCAGGGGAGACCAGTCAGTGTAGTGAGTTAGTGTTAGACCATGGGAGACCAGTCAGAGTAGTGAGTTAGTGTTAGACCAGGGGAGACCAGGGGAGACCAGTCAGTGTTGTGAGTTAGTGATAGACCAGGGGAGACCAGCCAGAGTAGTGAGTTAGTTTTTGACCAAGGGAGACTAGTCAGAGTAGTGAGTTAGTGTTAGACCAGAGGAGACCAGGGGAGACCAGTCAGAGTAGTGAGTTAGTGTTAGACCAGGGGAGACCAGTCAGAGTTGTGAGTTAGTGTTAGACCAGGGGAGACCAGTCAGTGTAGTGAGTTAGTGTTAGACCAGGGGAGACCAGTCAGTGTAGTGAGTTAGTGTTAGACCAGGGGAGACCAGTCAGAGGAGTGAGTTGGTGTTAGACCAGGGAAGCCCAGTCAGAGTAGTGAGTTAGTGTTAGATCAGGGGAGACCAGCCAGAGTAGTGAGTAAGTGTTAGACAAGGGGAGACCAGTCAGTGTCGTGAGTTAGTGTTAGACCAGGGGAGACCAGGGGAGACCAGTCAGTATAGTGAGTTAGTGTTAGACCAGGGGAGACCAGTCAGAGTCGTGAGTTAGTGTTCGACCAGGGGAGACCAGTCAGAGTAGTGAGTTAGTGTTAGACCAGGGAGACCAGGCAGAGTAATGAGTTAGTGTTAGACCAGGGAGACCAGGCAGAGTAGTGAGTTGGTTTTAGACCAGGGTAGACCAGTCAGTGTCGTGAGTTAGTGTTAGACCAGGGGAGACCAGGGAGACCAGTCAGAGTAGTGAGTTGGTGTTAGACCATTGGAGATCAGTCAGTGTAGTGAGTTCGTGTTAGACCAGGGGAGACGAGTCAGCGTAGTTAGTTAGTGTTTGACCAGGGAGACCAGTCAGAGGAGTGAGTTGGTGTTAGACCAGGGAGCCCAGTCCGTGTAGTGAGTTAGTGTTAGACCAGGGAGACCAGTCAGTGTAGTGAGTTAGTTCAAGACCAGGGAGCCCAGTCAGAGTAGTGAGTTCGTGTTAGACCAGGGGAGACCAGTCAGTGTAGTGAGTCAGTGTTAGACCAGGGAGACCAGTCAGAGTAGTGAGTTAGTGTTTGACCAGGGGAGACCAGTCAGAGGAGTGAGTTAGTGTTAGACCAGGGGAGACCAGGCAGAGCAGTGAGTTAGTGTTAGACCAGGGGAGACCATGCAGAGTAGTTAGTTGGTGTTAGATCAGGGGAGACCAGTCAGTGTTGTGAGTTGGTGTTAGACCAGGGGAGACCAGGGGAGACCAGTCAGTGTAGTGAGTTAGTGTTAGACCAGGGGATACCAGGGAGAGTAGTGAGTTAGTGTTAGACCAGGGGAGACCAGGGGAGACCAGTCAGTGTTGTGAGTTAGTGTTAGACAAGGGGAGAACAGTCAGTGCAGTGAGTTAGTGTTAGACCAGGGGAGACATTTACATTTACATTTAAGTCATTTAGCAGACGCTCTTGACCAGTCAGAGTAGTGAGTTAGTGTTTGACCAGGGGAGACCAGTCAGTGTAGTGAGTTAGTGTTTGACCAGGGGAGACCAGTCAGAGTAGTGAGTTAGTGTTAGACCAGGGGAGACCAGTCAGAGTAGTGAGTTAGTGTTTGACCAGGGGAGACCAGTCAGAGTAGTGAGTTAGTGTTTGACCAGGGGAGACCAGTCAGTGCAGTGAGTTAGTGTTAGACCAGGGGAGACCAGTCAGAGTAGTGAGTTAGTGTTTGACCAGGGGAGACCAGTCAGTGTAGTGAGTTAGTGTTAGACCAGAGGAGACCAGGGGAGACCAGGCAGAGTAGTGAGTTAGTGTTTGACCAGGGAAGACCAGCCAGAGTAGTGAGTTAGTGTTAGACCAGGGGAGACCAGGGGAGACCAGTCAGTGTTGTGAGTTAGTGTTAGACCAGGGGAGACCAGTCAGAGTAGTGAGTTAGTGTTAGACCAGGGGAGACCAGGGGAGACCAGTCAGTGTTGTGAGTTAGTGATAGACCAGGGGAGACCAGCCAGAGTAGTGAGTTAGTTTTTGACCAAGGGAGACTAGTCAGAGTAGTGAGTTAGTGTTAGACCAGAGGAGACCAGGGGAGACCAGTCAGAGTAGTGAGTTAGTGTTAGACCAGGGGAGACCAGTCAGAGTTGTGAGTTAGTGTTAGACCAGGGGAGACCAGTCAGTGTAGTGAGTTAGTGTTAGACCAGGGGAGACCAGTCAGTGTAGTGAGTTAGTGTTAGACCAGGGGAGACCAGTCAGAGGAGTGAGTTGGTGTTAGACCAGGGAAGCCCAGTCAGAGTAGTGAGTTAGTGTTAGATCAGGGGAGACCAGCCAGAGTAGTGAGTAAGTGTTAGACAAGGGGAGACCAGTCAGTGTCGTGAGTTAGTGTTAGACCAGGGGAGACCAGGGGAGACCAGTCAGTATAGTGAGTTAGTGTTAGACCAGGGGAGACCAGTCAGAGTCGTGAGTTAGTGTTAGACCAGGGGAGACCAGTCAGAGTAGTGAGTTAGTGTTAGACCAGGGGAGACCAGGCAGAGTAATGAGTTAGTGTTAGACCAGGGGAGACCAGGCAGAGTAGTGAGTTGGTTTTAGACCAGGGTAGACCAGTCAGTGTCGTGAGTTAGTGTTAGACCAGGGGAGACCAGGGGAGACCAGTCAGAGTAGTGAGTTGGTGTTAGACCATTGGAGATCAGTCAGTGTAGTGAGTTCGTGTTAGACCAGGGGAGACGAGTCAGCGTAGTTAGTTAGTGTTTGACCAGGGGAGACCAGTCAGAGGAGTGAGTTGGTGTTAGACCAGGGGAGCCCAGTCCGTGTAGTGAGTTAGTGTTAGACCAGGGGAGACCAGTCAGTGTAGTGAGTTAGTTCAAGACCAGGGAGCCCAGTCAGAGTAGTGAGTTCGTGTTAGACCAGGGAGACCAGTCAGTGTAGTGAGTCAGTGTTAGACCAGGGGAGACCAGTCAGAGTAGTGAGTTAGTGTTTGACCAGGGGAGACCAGTCAGAGGAGTGAGTTAGTGTTAGACCAGGGGAGACCAGGCAGAGCAGTGAGTTAGTGTTAGACCAGGGGAGACCATGCAGAGTAGTTAGTTGGTGTTAGATCAGGGGAGACCAGTCAGTGTTGTGAGTTGGTGTTAGACCAGGGGAGACCAGGGGAGACCAGTCAGTGTAGTGAGTTAGTGTTAGACCAGGGGATACCAGGGAGAGTAGTGAGTTAGTGTTAGACCAGGGAATACCAGCCAGAGTAGTGAGTTAGTGTTAGACCAGGGAGATCAGTCAGTGTAGTGAGTTAGTGTTAGACCAGGGGAGACCAGGGGAGACCAGTCAGTGTTGTGAGTTAGTGTTAGACCAGGGGAGATCAGTCAGTGTAGTGAGTTAGTGTTAGACCAGGGGAGACCAGGGGAGACCAGTCAGAGTAGTGAGTTAGTGTTAGACCAGGGGAGACCAGGGGAGACCAGTCAGTGTTGTGAGTTAGTGTTAGACCAGAGGAGACCAGGGGAGACCAGTCAGAGTAGTGAGTCAGTGTTTGACCAGGGGAGACCAGTCAGAGTAGTGAGTTAGTGTTAGACCAGGGGAGACCAGTCAGAGTAGTGAGTTAGTGTTAGACCAGGGAGACCAGTCAGAGTAGTGAGTTAGTGTAAGACCAGGGAGACCAGTCAGTGTAGTGAGTTAGTGTTAGACCAGGGGAGACCAGTCAGTGTAGTGAGTTAGTGTTAGACCAGGGGAGACCAGTCAGTGTAGTGAGTTAGTGTTAGACCAGGGGAGACCAGTCAGAGTAGTGAGTTAGTGTTAGACCAGGGGAGACCAGTCAGAGTAGTGAGTTAGTGTTAGACCAGGGGAGACCAGTCAGTGTAGTGAGTTAGTGTTAGACCATGGGAGACCAGTCAGAGTAGTGAGTTAGTGTTAGACCAGGGGAGACCAGTCAGAGTAGTGAGTTAGTTTTTGACCAAGGGAGACTAGTCAGAGTAGTGAGTTAGTGTTAGACCAGGGGAGACCAGGGGAGACCAGTCAGTGTTGTGAGTTAGTGATAGACCAGGGGAGACCAGCCAGAGTAGTGAGTTAGTTTTTGACCAAGGGAGACTAGTCAGAGTAGTGAGTTAGTGTTAGACCAGAGGAGACCAGGGGAGACCAGTCAGAGTAGTGAGTTAGTGTTAGACCAGGGGAGACCAGTCAGAGTTGTGAGTTAGTGTTAGACCAGGGGAGACCAGTCAGTGTAGTGAGTTAGTGTTAGACCAGGGGAGACCAGTCAGTGTAGTGAGTTAGTGTTAGACCAGGGGAGACCAGTCAGAGGAGTGAGTTGGTGTTAGACCAGGGTAGCCCAGTCAGAGTAGTGAGTTAGTGTTAGATCAGGGGAGACCAGCCAGAGTAGTGAGTAAGTGTTAGACAAGGGAGACCAGTCAGTGTCGTGAGTTAGTGTTAGACCAGGGAGACCAGGGAGACCAGTCAGTATAGTGAGTTAGTGTTAGACCAGGGAGACCAGTCAGAGTCGTGAGTTAGTGTTCGACCAGGGAGACCAGTCAGAGTAGTGAGTTAGTGTTAGACCAGGGAGACCAGGCAGAGTAATGAGTTAGTGTTAGACCAGGGAGACCAGGCAGAGTAGTGAGTTGGTTTTAGACCAGGGTAGACCAGTCAGTGTCGTGAGTTAGTGTTAGACCAGGGAGACCAGGGGAGACCAGTCAGAGTAGTGAGTTGGTGTTAGACCATTGGAGATCAGTCAGTGTAGTGAGTTCGTGTTAGACCAGGGGAGACGAGTCAGCGTAGTTAGTTAGTGTTTGACCAGGGAGACCAGTCAGAGGAGTGAGTTGGTGTTAGACCAGGGGAGCCCAGTCCGTGTAGTGAGTTAGTGTTAGACCAGGGGAGACCAGTCAGTGTAGTGAGTTAGTTCAAGACCAGGGGAGCCCAGTCAGAGTAGTGAGTTCGTGTTAGACCAGGGGAGACCAGTCAGTGTAGTGAGTCAGTGTTAGACCAGGGGAGACCAGTCAGAGTAGTGAGTTAGTGTTTGACCAGGGGAGACCAGTCAGAGGAGTGAGTTAGTGTTAGACCAGGGGAGACCAGGCAGAGCAGTGAGTTAGTGTTAGACCAGGGGAGACCATGCAGAGTAGTTAGTTGGTGTTAGATCAGGGGAGACCAGTCAGTGTTGTGAGTTGGTGTTAGACCAGGGGAGACCAGGGGAGACCAGTCAGTGTAGTGAGTTAGTGTTAGACCAGGGGATACCAGGGAGAGTAGTGAGTTAGTGTTAGACCAGGGAATACCAGCCAGAGTAGTGAGTTAGTGTTAGACCAGGGGAGATCAGTCAGTGTAGTGAGTTAGTGTTAGACCAGGGGAGACCAGGGGAGACCAGTCAGTGTAGTGAGTTAGTGTTAGACCAGGGGAGATCAGTCAGAGTAGTGAGTTAGTGTTAGACCAGGGAGACCAGGGAGACCAGTCAGAGTAGTGAGTTAGTGTTAGACCAGGGAGACCAGGGAGACCAGTCAGTGTTGTGAGTTAGTGTTAGACCAGAGGAGACCAGGGGAGACCAGTCAGAGTAGTGAGTCAGTGTTTGACCAGGGAGACCAGTCAGAGTAGTGAGTTAGTGTTAGACCAGGGGAGACCAGTCAGAGTAGTGAGTTAGTGTTAGACCAGGGGAGACCAGTCAGAGTAGTGAGTTAGTGTAAGACCAGGGGAGACCAGTCAGTGTAGTGAGTTAGTGTTAGACCAGGGGAGACCAGTCAGTGTAGTGAGTTAGTGTTAGACCAGGGGAGACCAGTCAGTGTAGTGAGTTAGTGTTAGACCAGGGAGACCAGTCAGAGTAGTGAGTTAGTGTTAGACCAGGGAGACCAGTCAGAGTAGTGAGTTAGTGTTAGACCAGGGGAGACCAGTCAGTGTAGTGAGTTAGTGTTAGACCATGGGAGACCAGTCAGAGTAGTGAGTTAGTGTTAGACCAGGGGAGACCAGTCAGAGTAGTGAGTTAGTGTTAGACCATGGGAGACCAGTCAGAGTAGTGAGTTAGTGTTAGACCAGGGGAGACCAGTCAGTGTAGTGAGTTAGTGTTAGACCAGGGGAGACCAGTCAGAGTAGTGAGTTAGTGTTAGACCAGGGGAGACCAGTCAGAGTAGTGAGTTAGTGTTAGACCAGGGGAGACCAGTCAGAGTAGTGAGTTAGTGTTAGACCAGGGGAGACCAGTCAGAGTAGTGAGTTAGTGTTAGACCAGGGGAGACCAGTCAGAGTAGTGAGTTAGTGTAAGA
Source organism: Oncorhynchus masou masou (assembly GCF_036934945.1). Classification (NCBI taxonomy): domain Eukaryota; kingdom Metazoa; phylum Chordata; class Actinopteri; order Salmoniformes; family Salmonidae; genus Oncorhynchus; species Oncorhynchus masou. The sequence goes on from NW_027010390.1 coordinate 28,120, forward strand.
CCAGGGAAGACCAGTCAGAGTAGTGAGTTAGTGTTAGATCAGGGGAGACCAGTCAGAGTAGTGAGTTAGTGTTAGACCAGGGGAGACCAGTCAGAGTAGTGAGTTAGTGTTAGACCAGGGGAGACCAGTCAGAGTAGTGAGTTAGTGTTAGACCAGGGGAGACCAGTCAGAGTAGTGAGTTAGTGTTAGACCAGGGGAGACCAGTCAGAGTAGTGAGTTAGTGTTAGACCAGGGGAGACCAGTCAGAGTAGTGAGTTAGTGTTAGACCAGGGGAGACCAGGGGAGACCAGTCAGTGTTGTGAGTTAGTGTTACACCAGAGGAGACCAGGGGAGACCAGTCAGAGTAGTGAGTCAGTGTTAGACCAGGGGAGACCAGTCAGTGTAGTGAGTTAGTGTTAGACCAGGGGAGACCAGTCAGAGTAGTGAGTTAGTGTTAGACCAGGTGAGACCAGGCAGAGTAGTGAGTTGGTGTTAGACCAGGGGAGACCATCAGTGTATTGAGTTAGTGTTAGACCAGGGGAGACCAGTCAGTGTAGTGAGTTAGTGTCAGACCAGGGGAAACCAGTCAGAGTATTGAGTTAGTGTTAGACCAGAGGAGACCAGGGGAGACCAGTCAGAGTAGTGAGTTAGTGTTAGACCAGGGGAGACCAGTCAGAGTTGTGAGTTAGTGTTAGACCAGGGGAGACCAGTCAGTGTAGTGAGTTAGTGTTAGACCAGGGGAGACCAGTCAGTGTAGTGAGTTAGTGTTAGACCAGGGGAGACCAGTCAGAGGAGTGAGTTGGTGTTAGACCAGGGAAGCCCAGTCAGAGTAGTGAGTTAGTGTTAGATCAGGGGAGACCAGCCAGAGTTGTGAGTAAGTGTTAGACAAGGGGAGACCAGTCAGTGTCGTGAGTTAGTGTTAGACCAGGGGAGACCAGGGGAGACCAGTCAGTATAGTGAGTTAGTGTTAGACCAGGGGAGACCAGTCAGAGTCGTGAGTTAGTGTTCGACCAGGGGAGACCAGTCAGAGTAGTGAGTTAGTGTTAGACCAGGGGAGACCAGGCAGAGTAATGAGTTAGTGTTAGACCAGGGGAGACCAGGCAGAGTAGTGAGTTGGTTTTAGACCAGGGTAGACCAGTCAGTGTCGTGAGTTAGTGTTAGACCAGGGGAGACCAGGGGAGACCAGTCAGAGTAGTGAGTTGGTGTTAGACCATTGGAGATCAGTCAGTGTAGTGAGTTCGTGTTAGACCAGGGAGACGAGTCAGCGTAGTTAGTTAGTGTTTGACCAGGGGAGACCAGTCAGAGGAGTGAGTTGGTGTTAGACCAGGGGAGCCCAGTCCGTGTAGTGAGTTAGTGTTAGACCAGGGGAGACCAGTCAGTGTAGTGAGTTAGTTCAAGACCAGGGGAGCCCAGTCAGAGTAGTGAGTTCGTGTTAGACCAGGGGAGACCAGTCAGTGTAGTGAGTCAGTGTTAGACCAGGGGAGACCAGTCAGAGTAGTGAGTTAGTGTTTGACCAGGGGAGACCAGTCAGTGTCGTGAGTTAGTGTTAGACCAGGGGAGACCAGGGGAGACCAGTCAGAGTAGTGAGTTGGTGTTAGACCATTGGAGATCAGTCAGTGTAGTGAGTTCGTGTTAGACCAGGGGAGACGAGTCAGCGTAGTTAGTTAGTGTTTGACCAGGGGAGACCAGTCAGAGGAGTGAGTTGGTGTTAGACCAGGGGAGCCCAGTCCGTGTAGTGAGTTAGTGTTAGACCAGGGGAGACCAGTCAGTGTAGTGAGTTAGTTCAAGACCAGGGGAGCCCAGTCAGAGTAGTGAGTTAGTGTTAGACCAGGGGAGACCAGTCAGTGTAGTGAGTCAGTGTTAGACCAGGGGAGACCAGTCAGAGTAGTGAGTTAGTGTTTGACCAGGGGAGACCAGTCAGAGGAGTGAGTTAGTGTTTGACCAGGGGAGACCAGTCAGAGCAGTGAGTTAGTGTTAGACCAGGGGATACCAGGGAGAGTAGTGAGTTAGTGTTAGACCAGGGAATACCAGCCAGAGTAGTGAGTTAGTGTTAGACCAGGGGAGACCAGGGGAGACCAGTCAGTGTTGTGAGTTAGTGTTAGACCAGGGGAGATCAGTCAGTGTAGTGAGTTAGTGTTAGACCAGGGGAGACCAGGGGAGACCAGTCAGAGTAGTGAGTTAGTGTTAGACCAGGGGAGACCAGGGGAGACCAGTCAGTGTTGTGAGTTAGTGTTAGACCAGAGGAGACCAGGGGAGACCAGTCAGAGTAGTGAGTCAGTGTTTGACCAGGGGAGACCAGTCAGAGTAGTGAGTTAGTGTTAGACCAGGGGAGACCAGTCAGAGTAGTGAGTTAGTGTTAGACCAGGGGAGACCAGTCAGAGTAGTGAGTTAGTGTAAGACCAGGGGAGACCAGTCAGTGTAGTGAGTTAGTGTTAGACCAGGGGAGACCAGTCAGTGTAGTGAGTTAGTGTTAGACCAGGGGAGACCAATCAGTGTAGTGAGTTAGTGTTAGACCAGGGGAGACCAGTCAGAGTAGTGAGTTAGTGTTAGACCAGGGGAGACCAGTCAGAGTAGTGAGTTAGTGTTAGACCAGGGGAGACCAGTCAGTGTAGTGAGTTAGTGTTAGACCATGGGAGACCAGTCAGAGTAGTGAGTTAGTGTTAGACCATGGGAGACCAGTCAGAGTAGTGAGTTAGTGTTAGACCAGGGGAGACCAGTCAGAGTAGTGAGTTAGTGTTAGACCATGGGAGACCAGTCAGAGTAGTGAGTTAGTGTTAGACCAGGGGAGACCAGTCTGTGTAGTGAGTTAGTGTTAGACCAGGGGAGACCAGTCAGAGTAGTGAGTTAGTGTTAGACCAGGGGAGACCAGTCATAGTAGTGAGTTAGTGTTAGACCAGGGGAGACCAGTCAGAGTAGTGAGTTAGTGTTAGACCAGGGGAGACCAGTCAGAGTAGTGAGTTAGTGTTAGACCAGGGGAGACCAGTCAGAGTAGTGAGTTAGTGTAAGACCAGGGGAGACCAGTCAGAGTAGTGAGTTAGTGTTAGATCAGGGGAGACCAGTCAGAGTAGTGAGTTAGTGTTAGACCAGGGAGACCAGTCAGAGTAGTGAGTTAGTGTTAGACCAGGGGAGACCAGTCAGAGTAGTGAGTTAGTGTTAGACCAGCGGAGACCAGTCAGAGTAGTGAGTTAGTGTTAGACCAGGGGAGACCAGTCAGAGTAGTGAGTTAGTGTTAGACCAGGGGAGACCAGTCAGAGTAGTGAGTTAGTGTTAGACCAGGGGAGACCAGGGGAGACCAGTCAGTGTTGTGAGTTAGTGTTAGACCAGAGGAGACCAGGGGAGACCAGTCAGAGTAGTGAGTCAGTGTTAGACCAGGGGAGACCAGTCAGTGTAGTGAGTTAGTGTTAGACCAGGGGAGACCAGTCAGAGTAGTGAGTTAGTGTTAGACCAGGTGAGACCAGGCAGAGTAGTGAGTTGGTGTTAGACCAGGGGAGACCATCAGTGTATTGAGTTAGTGTTAGACCAGGGGAGACCAGTCAGTGTAGTGAGTTAGTGTCAGACCAGGGGAAACCAGTCAGAGTATTGAGTTAGTGTTAGACCAGGGGAGACCAGTCAGAGTATTGAGTTAGTGTTAGACCAGGGGAGACCAGTCAGAGTATTGAGTTAGTGTTACACCAGGGGAGACCAGCCAGAGTAGTGAGTTAGTGTTAGACCAGGGGAGACTAGTCAGAGTAGTGAGTTGGTGTTAGACCAGGGGAGACCAGGGGAGACCAGTCAGAGTAGTGAGTCAGTGTTTGACCAGGGGAGACCAGTCAGAGTAGTGAGTTAGTGTTAGACCAGGGGAGACCAGTCAGAGTAGTGAGTTAGTGTTAGACCAGGGGAGACCAGTCAGAGTAGTGAGTTAGTGTTAGACCAGGGGAGACCAGTCAGTGTAGTGAGTTAGTGTTAGACCAGGGGAGACAGTCAGAGTAGTGAGTTAGTGTTAGACCAGGGGAGACCAGTCAGAGTAGTGAGTTAGTGTTAGACCAGGGGAGACCAGTCAGAGTAGTGAGTTAGTGTTAGACCAGGGAGACCAGTCAGAGTAGTGAGTTAGTGTTAGACCAGGGAGACCAGTGTAGTGAGTTAGTGTTAGACCAGGGAGACCAGTCAGAGTAGTGAGTTAGTGTTAGACCAGGGGAGACCAGTCAGAGGGAGTTACCAGGGAGACCAGTCAGAGTAGTGAGTTAGTGTTAGACCAGGGGAGACCAGTCAGAGTAGTGAGTTAGTGTTAGACCAGGGGAGACCAGTCAGAGTAGTGAGTTAGTGTTAGACCAGGGAGA
>NW_027010391.1:0-20000 GCF_036934945.1 Oncorhynchus masou masou
AGTGTAGTATGGTGTAGTATGGTGTAGTGTAGTATGGTGTAGTATGGTGTAGTGTAGTATGGTGTAGTGTAGTATGGTGTAGTGTAGTATGGTGTAGTATGGTGTGTGTGTATGGTGTATGGTGTGGTAGTATGGTGTAGTGTAGTATGGTGTAGTGTAGTGGTGTAGTATGGTGTGGTGTAGTATGGTGTGTAGTGTAGTATGTAGTGTAGTATGGTGTGGTGTAGGGTAGTGTAGTATGGTGTAGTGTAGTATGGTGTAGTGTAGTGTGTAGTGTGGTGTAGTGTAGTATGATGTAGTGTAGTGTAGTGTAGTATGGTGTAGTGTAGTATGGTGTAGTGTAGTATGGTGTGGTGTAGTGTAGTATGGTGTAGTGTAGTATGGTGTAGTGTAGTGTAGTATGGTGTGGTGTAGGGTAGTGTGGTGTAGTGTAGTATGGTGTAGTGTAGTATGGTGTAGTGTAGTGTAGTATGGTGTGGTGTAGGGTAGTGTGGTGTAGTGTAGTATGGTGTAGTGTAGAATGGTGTGGTGTAGTATAGTGTAGTGTAGTATGGTGTAGTGTAGTGTAGTATGGTGTGGTGTAGTGTGGTGTAGTGTAGTATGGTGTAGTATGGTGTGGTGTAGTGTGGTGTAGTGTAGTGTAGTATGGTGTAGTGTAGTGTAGTGTAGTATGGTGTAGTGTAGTATGGTGTAGTGTAGTATGGTGTGGTGTAGTATGGTGTAGTGTAGTATGGTGTAGTGTAGTATGGTGTAGTGTAGTATGGTGTGGTGTAGTGTGGTGTAGTGTAGTATGGTGTAGGGTAGTGTGGTGTAGTGTAGTATGGTGTAGTGTAGTATGGTGTAGTGTAGTATGGTGTAGTGTAGTATGGTGTGGTGTAGTGTGGTGTAGTGTAGTATGGTGTGGTGTAGTGTAGTGTAGTGTAGTGTAGTGTAGTGTAGTGTAGTGTAGTGTGGTGCTGTGTAGTGTAGTGTAGTGTAGTATGGTGTTGTGTAGTATGGTGTAGTGTAGTATGGTGTAGTGTAGTATGGTGTAGTGTAGTATGGTGTGGTGTAGGGTAGTGTAGTATGGTGTAGTGTAGTATGGTGTAGTGTAGTGTAGGGTAGTGTAGTATGGTGTAGTGTAGTATGGTGTAGTGTAGTGTAGGGTGGTGTAGTGTAGTGTAGTATGGTGTGGTGTAGTATGGTGTAGTGTAGTATGGTGTGGTGTAGTATGGTGTAGTGTAGTATGGTGTGGTGTAGTGTAGTGTAGTATGGTGTGGTGTAGTGTAGTGTAGTATGGTGTAGTGTAGTATGGTGTAGTGTAGTATGGTGTAGTGTAGTATGTTGTAGTGTAGTGTGATGTAGGGTAGTGTAGTATGGTGTAGTGTGATGTAGGGTAGTGTAGTATGGTGTAGTGTAGTATTGTGTAGTATGGTGTAGTGTAGTATGGTGTGGTGTAGTATGGTGTAGTGTAGTGTAGTGTAGTATGGTGTAGTGTAGTATGGTGTAGTGTAGTGTAGTATGGTGTAGTGTAGTATGGTGTAGTGTGATGTAGGGTAGTGTAGTATGGTGTAGTGTAGTATAGTGTAGTGTGGTGTAGTGTGGTGTAGTGTAGTGTGGTGTAGTGTAGCATGGTGTAGTGTAGTGTGGTGTAGTGTAGTATGGTGTAGTGTAGTGTGGTGTAGTGTAGTATGGTGTAGTGTAGTGTAGTGTAGTGTAGTATGGTGTAGTGTAGTATGGTGTAGTGTAGTATGGTGTAGTGTAGTATGGTGTAGTGTAGTATGGTGTAGTGTAGTGTGGTGTGGTGTAGTATGGTGTAGTATGGTATGGTGTAGTGTAGTGTAGTGTAGAATAGTGTAGTGTAGTATGGTGTAGTGTGATGTAGGGTAGTGTAGTATGGTGTAGTGTAGTGGTAGTGTAGGGTAGTATGGTGTAGTGTGATGTAGGGTAGTGTAGTATGGTGTAGTGTAGTGTAGTATGGTGTAGTGTAGTATGGTGTGGTGTAGGGTAGTGTAGTATAGTGTAGTGTAGTATGGTGTAGTGTGATGTAGGGTAGTGTAGTATGGTGTAGTGTAGTATGGTGTAGTGTAGTATGGTGTAGTGTGATGTAGGGTAGTGTAGTATGGTGTAGTGTAGTGTAGTATAGTGTAGTATGGTGTAGAGTGGTATGGTGCAGTGTAGTGTAGTATAGTGTAGTGTAGTATGGTGTGGTGTAGGGTAGTGTGGTGTGGTGTAGTATGGTGTAGTGTAGTATGGTGTAGTGTAGTGTGTAGTGTGGTGTAGTGTAGTATGATGTAGTGTAGTGTAGTGTAGTATGGTGTAGTGTAGTATGGTGTAGTGTAGTGGTAGTGTAGGGTATGGTGTGGTGTAGGGTATGGTGTAGTGTAGGGTGTAGTGTAGTGTAGTATGGTGTGGTGTAGGGTAGTGTGGTGTAGTGTAGTATGGTGTAGGTAGTATGGTGTAGTGTAGTGTAGTATGGTAGGTGTGGTGTAGTGTAGTGTGGTGTAGTGTAGTGGTGTAGTGTAGAATGGTGGGTGTAGTGTAGTATAGTGTAGTGTAGTATGGTGTAGTGTAGTGTAGTATGGTGTGGTGTAGTATGGTGTAGTGTAGTATGGTGTAGTGTAGTGTGGTGTAGGTAGTATGGTGTAGGGTAGTGTGGGTAGTGTAGTATGGTGTAGTGTAGTATGGTGTAGTGTAGTATGTGTAGTGTAGTATGGTGTGGTGTAGTGTGGTGTAGTGTAGTATGGTGTGGTGTAGTGTAGTGTAGTGTAGTGTAGTGTGGTGTAGTGTAGTGTGGTGTAGTGTAGTATGGTGTAGTATGGTGTAGTGTAGTGTAGTGTAGTGGTGTAGTGTAGTATGGTGTAGTGTAGTATGGTGTAGTGTAGTATGGTGTGGTGTAGGGTAGTGTAGTATGGTGTAGTGTAGTATGGTGTAGTGTAGTGTAGGGTAGTGTAGTATGGTGTAGTGTAGTATGGTGTAGTGTAGTGTAGGGTGGTGTAGTGTAGTATGGTGTGGTGTAGTATGGTGTAGTGTAGTATGGTGTGGTGTAGTATGGTGTAGTGTAGTATGGTGTGGTGTAGTGTAGTATGGTGTGGTGTAGTGTAGTGTAGTATGGTGTAGTGTAGTATGGTGTAGTGTAGTATGGTGTAGTGTAGTATGTTGTAGTGTAGTGTGATGTAGGGTAGTGTAGTATGGTGTAGTGTGATGTAGGGTAGTGTAGTATGGTGTAGTGTAGTATGGTGTAGTATGGTGTAGTGTAGTATGGTGTGGTGTAGTATGGTGTAGTGTAGTGTAGTATGGTGTAGTGTAGTATGGTGTAGTGTAGTGTAGTATGGTGTAGTGTACTATGGTGTAGTGTGATGTAGGGTAGTGTAGTATGGTGTAGTGTAGTATAGTGTAGTGTAGTGTGGTGTAGTGTAGTGTGGTGTAGTGTAGTGTGGTGTAGTGTAGTATGGTGTAGTGTAGTATGGTGTAGTGTATATGGTGTAGTGTAGTATGGTGTAGTGTGTATGTGTAGTATGGTGTAGTATGGTATGTGGTGTAGTGTGTGTGTAGTGTAGTGTAGTATGGTGTAGTGTGATGTAGGGTAGTGTAGTATTGTGTAGTGTAGTGTAGTATGGTGTAGTGTAGTATGGTGTGGTGTAGGGTAGTGGTGTAGTGTAGTATGGTGTAGTGTGATGTAGGGTGTGTAGTATGGTGTAGTGTAGTGTAGTATGGTGTAGTGTAGTATGGTGTAGTGTGATGTAGGGTAGTGTAGTATGGTGTAGTGTAGTGTAGTATAGTGTAGTATGGTGTAGAGTGGTATGGTGTAGTGTAGTGTAGTATGGTGTGATGTAGGGTAGTGTAGTATGGTGTAGTGTAGTATGGTGTAGTGTAGTGTAGTATGGTGTGGTGTAGTGTGATGTAGTGTAGTATGGTGTAGTATGGTGTGGTGTAGTGTGGTGTAGTGTAGTGTAGTATGGTGTAGTGTAGTGTAGTGTAGTATGGTGTAGTGTAGTATGGTGTAGTGTAGTATGGTGTAGTGTAGTATGGTGTGGTGTAGTATGATGTAGTGTAGTATGGTGTAGTGTAGTATGGTGTAGTGTAGTATGGTGTGGTGTAGTGTGGTGTAGTGTAGTATGGTGTGGTGTAGGGTAGTGTGGTGTAGTGTAGTATGGTGTAGTGTAGTATGGTGTAGTGTAGTATGGTGTAGTGTAGTATGGTGTGGTGTAGTGTGGTGTAGTGTAGTATGGTGTGGTGTAGTGTAGTGTAGTGTAGTGTGGTGTAGTGTAGTGTGGCGTAGTGTAGTGTAGTGTAGTGTAGTATGGTGTAGTGTAGTATGGGGTAGTGTAGTATGGTGTAGTGTAGTATGGTGTAGTGTAGTATGGTGTAGTGTAGTATGGTGTGGTGTAGGGTAGTGTAGTATGGTGTAGTGTAGTATGGTGTAGTGTAGTGTAGGGTAGTGTAGTATGGTGTAGTGTAGTATGGTGTAGTGTAGTGTAGGGTGGTGTAGTGTAGTGTAGTATGGTGTGGTGTAGTATGGTGTAGTGTAGTATGGTGTGGTGTAGTATGGTGTAGTGTAGTATGGTGTGGTGTAGTATGGTGTAGTGTAGTATGGTGTGGTGTAGTGTAGTGTAGTATGGTGTGGTGTAGTGTAGTGTAGTATGGTGTAGTGTAGTATGGTGTAGTGTAGTATGGTGTAGTGTAGTATGTTGTAGTGTAGTGTGATGTAGGGTAGTGTAGTATGGTGTAGTGTGATGTAGGGTAGTGTAGTATGGTGTAGTGTAGTATGGTGTAGTATGGTGTAGTGTAGTATGGTGTGGTGTAGTATGGTGTAGTGTAGTGTAGTGTAGTATGGTGTAGTGTAGTATGGTGTAGTGTAGTGTAGTATGGTGTAGTGTAGTATGGTGTAGTGTGATGTAGGGTAGTGTAGTATGGTGTAGTGTAGTATGGTGTAGTATGGTGTAGTGTAGTATGATGTGGTGTAGTATGGTGTAGTGTAGTATGGTGTAGTGTAGTGTGGTGTAGTGTAGTATGGTGTAGTGTAGTGTGGTGTAGTGTAGTATGGTGTAGTGTAGTATGGTGTAGTGTAGTATGGTGTAGTGTAGTATGGTGTAGTGTAGTGTGGTGTAGTGTAGTATGGTGTAGTGTAGTGTAGTATGGCGTAGTGTAGTGTAGTGTAGTGTAGTGTAGTATGGTGTAGTGTGATGTAGGGTAGTGTAGTATGGTGTAGTGTAGTATGGTGTAGTATGGTGTAGTGTAGTATGGTGTGGTGTAGTATGGTGTAGTGTAGTGTAGTGTAGTATGGTGTAGTGTAGTATGGTGTAGTGTAGTGTAGTATGGTGTAGTGTAGTATGGTGTAGTGTGATGTAGGGTAGTGTAGTATGGTGTAGTGTAGTATGGTGTAGTGTGATGTAGGGTAGTGTAGTATGGTGTAGTGTAGTATGGTGTAGTATGGTGTAGTGTAGTATGGTGTGGTGTAGTATGGTGTAGTGTAGTATAGTGTAGTGTAGTGTGGTGTAGTGTAGTGTGGTGTAGTGTAGTGTGGTGTAGTGTAGTATGGTGTAGTGTAGTGTGGTGTAGTGTAGTATGGTGTAGTGTAGTGTGGTGTAGTGTAGTATGGCGTAGTGTAGTGTAGTGTAGTGTAGTATGGTGTAGTGTAGTATGGTGTAGTGTAGTATGGTGTAGTGTAGTATGGTGTAGTGTAGTATGGTGTAGTGTAGTATGGTGTGGTGTAGTATGGTGTAGTATGGTATGGTGTAGTGTAGTGTAGTATAGTGTAGTGTAGTATGGTGTAGTGTGATGTAGAGTAGTGTAGTATGGTGTAGTGTAGTGTAGTATAGTGTAGTGTAGTATGGTGTAGTGTAGTATGGTGTAGTGTAGTATGGTGTGGTGTAGGGTAGTGTAGTATGGTGTAGTGTAGTATGGTGTAGTGTAGTGTAGGGTAGTGTAGTATGGTGTAGTGTAGTATGGTGTAGTGTAGTGTAGGGTGGTGTAGTGTAGTGTAGTATGGTGTGGTGTAGTATGGTGTAGTGTAGTATGGTGTGGTGTAGTATGGTGTAGTGTAGTATGGTGTAGTGTAGTGTAGTGTAGTATGGTGTGGTGTAGTGTAGTGTAGTATGGTGTAGTGTAGTATGGTGTAGTGTAGTGTAGTGTAGTATGGTGTAGTGTAGTGTAGTGTAGTGTAGTATGGTGTAGTGTGACGTAGGGTAGTGTAGTATGGTGTAGTGTAGTATGGTGTAGTATGGTGTAGTGTAGTATGGTCTGGTGTAGTATGGTGTAGTGTAGTGTAGTGTAGTATGGTGTAGTGTAGTATGGTGTAGTGTAGTGTAGTATGGTGTAGTGTAGTATGGTGTAGTGTGATGTAGGGTAGTGTAGTATGGTGTAGTGTAGTATAGTGTAGTGTAGTGTGGTGTAGTGTAGTGTGGTGTAGTGTGGTGTAGTGTAGTATGGTGTAGTGTAGTGTGGTGTAGTGTAGTATGGTGTAGTGTAGTGTGGTGTAGTGTAGTATGGCGTAGTGTAGTGTGGTGTAGTGTAGTATGGTGTAGTGTAGTATGGTGTAGTGTAGTATGGTGTAGTGTAGTATGGTGTAGTGTAGTATGGTGTAGTGTAGTATGGTGTGGTGTAGTATGGTGTAGTATGGTATGGTGTAGTGTAGTGTAGTATAGTGTAGTGTAGTATGGTGTAGTGTGATGTAGGGTAGTGTAGTATGGTGTAGTGTAGTGTAGTATAGTGTAGTGTAGTATGGTGTAGTGTGATGTAGGGTAGTGTAGTGTGGTGTAGTGTAGTGTAGTATGGTGTAGTGTAGTATGGTGTGGTGTAGTGTAGTGTAGTATGGTGTAGTGTAGTATGGTGTAGTGTAGTGTAGTGTAGTATGGTGTAGTGTAGTGTAGTGCAGTGTAGTATGGCGTAGTGCAGTGTAGTGTAGTATGGTGTAGTGTAGTGTAGTATGGTGTAGTGTAGTGTAGTGTAGTGTAGTGTAGTATGGTGTAGTGTAGTATGGTGTAGTGTAGTATGGTGTGGTGTAGGGTAGTGTAGTATGGTGTAGTGTAGTGTCGTGTAGGGTAGTGTAGTATGGTGTAGTGTAGTATGGTGTAGTGTAGTATGGTGTAGTGTAGTGTCGTGTAGTGTAGTGTAGTATGGTGTAGTGTAGTATGGTGTAGTGTAGTGTAGTATGGTGTAGTGTAGTGTAGTGTAGTGTAGTATGGTGTAGTGTGTAAAGAAGCCTGTACAGAATTAAACATGCATCCTGTTTGCTACAAGGCACCAAAGTAACACGGCAGAAACATGACGCTTGTGTCCTGAATACAAAGCGTTATGTTTGGGATAAATCCATCACAACATATCACTGACTACCACTGGGTATAGTTGTCATCGGTAAAGGTGTTTGTTTTTTTTAGGACAAAAATAAACAGAGTAGAGCTCAGCACAGACAAACTCCGAGAGGAAAACCTGGTTCAGTCTGCTTTCCACCAGACACTGGAGATGAATTCACCTTTCAGCAGGGCAACAACCTACAACACCAAGGCCAAATCTACACTGGAGATGAATTCACCTTTCAGCAGGACAATAACCTAAAACACCAAGGCCAAATCTACACTGGAGATGAATTCACCTTTCAGTAGGACAATAACCTAAAACACCAAGGCCAAATCTACACTGGAGATGAATTCACCTTTCAGTAGGACAATAACCTACAACACCAAGGCCAGATCTACACTGGAGATGAATTCACCTTTCAGTAGGACAATAACCTACAACACCAAGGCCAAATCTACACTGGAGATGAATTCACCTTTCAGTAGGACAATAACCTACAACACCAAGGCAAAATCTACACTGGAGATGCACTTGAAAATCGTCTTGAAAATCTACTGCAATACTTGAAAATGGCTGTCGAGCAACGATCAATAACCAACAGAGCTTGAAGATATTTAAAGAGAATAATTTGTAAATATTGTACAATCCAAGTGTGGAAAGCTCTTAGAGACTTACCCAGAAAGACTCACAGTTGTAATCACTGCAAAAGGTGATTTTAACATGTATTGACTCAGGGGGTGTGAATATGTTGTGTAAATTAGTTATTTCCTTATTTGATTTTCAATTAACCAGAAAAAAATTCCACAAAATATGTTTTCACTTTGTCATTATGAATTGTTACATCCCATAATAATAATAATAAGAAGAAGAAGAATCCCATAATGCACATAATGTTTTAATGTGGGCTCCTGAGTGGCACAGCAGTCTAAGGCACTACAGTTCCTGGTTCGAATCCAGGCTGTATCACAACCGGCCGTGACTGGGAGTCACATAGGGGCGGTGCACAGTTGGCCCAGCGTCGTCCGGGTTTGATCGGCGGGATAGGCCGTCATTCTAAATAAGAATTTGTTCTTAACTTTATGAACTTTCCACGTTAAATAAAAGGTAAATAAAATCGTAGAAATTGAATAAAATGTTTTTAATAATCGAACCAAAACAAAACCGACCTCAAAAAACACCAACACCAACACACACACACACACACACACACACACACACACACACGAACCTATTTCCATCGTCCCCACCCAACCAGTAGAATAATCACAGCTCTCTCCTTGCAATGCCCCCTGGGAAAAGCAGGCGGAGAGTATTTCAGGAAGTCTTTGAGAAGCAGACTCACCAGGGACTCTGTGTGTGTGTGTGTGTGTGTGTGTGTGTGTGTGTGTGTGTGTGTGTGTGTGTGTGTGTGTGTGTGTGTGTGTGTGTGTGTGTGTGTGTGTGTGTGTGTGTGTGTGTGTGTTGTATGTATATAGGACACAGAGATGATAGGTGGACAGATATATTAAGACATTACACTGCACTCAGTCTGTCTTATATATATATATAAATAAGTGTTAAAACTTCCTAATCATGCCCAGAGGGGATCTTCATTCAGCATATAACATCTCTGTTCAGACTACACCAGAGGGGCATCAGATGGCAGTCATTTAGGACAAAGCTTAGGTTCACTACAGTAGGGGTTGGAGTCACTACAGTAAGGTCTAGAGTCACTACAGTAGGGTTGAGTGACTTGGTAGGATTTAGAGTCACTACAGTAGGGTTTGGAGTCACTACAGTAGGGTTTAGAGTCACTACAGTAGGGTTTAGAGTCACTACAGTGGGGTTTAGAGTCAGTACAGTAGGGTTTGGAGTCACTACAGTAGGGTTTGGAGTCACTACAGTGGGGTTTGGAGTCACTACAGTAGGGTTTGGAGTCACTACAGTGGGGTTTAGAGTCACTACAGTAGGGTTTGGAGTCACTACAGTAGGGTTTGGAGTCACTACAGTGGGGTTTGGAGTCACTACAGTAGGGTTTGGAGTCACTACAGTAGGGTTTAGAGTCACTACAGTAGGGTTTGGAGTCACTACAGTAGGGTTTAGGTTCACTACAGTAGGGTTGAGTGACTTGGTAGGGTTTAGAGTCACTACAGTAGGGTTTGGAGTCACTACAGTAGTGTTTGGAGTCACTACAGTAGGGTTTGGAGTCACTACAGTAGGGTTTAGAGTCACTACAGTAGGGTTTGGAGTCACTACAGTAGGGTTTAGGTTCACTACAGTAGGGTTGAGTGACTTGGTAGGGTTTAGAGTCACTACAGTAGGGTTTAGGTTCACTACAGTAGGGTTTAGAGTCACTACAGTAGGGTTTAGAGTCACTACAGTAGGGTTTAGGTTCACTACAGTAGGGTTGAGTGACTTGGTAGGGTTTAGAGTCACTACAGTAGGGTTTAGAGTCACTACAGTAGGGTTTAGAGTCACTACAGTAGGGTTTAGGTTCACTACAGTAGGGTTGAGTGACTTGGTAGGGTTTCGAGTCACTACAGTAAGGTTTGGAGTCACTACAGTAGGGTCTAGAGTCACTACAGTAGGGGTTGGAGTCACTACAGTAGGGTTTAGAGTCACTACAGTAGGGTTTAGAGTCACTACAGTAGGGTTGGAGTGACTTGGTAGGGTTTAGGGTCACTACAGTGGGGTTTAGAGTCACTACAGTGGGGTTTAGAGTCACTACAGTAGGGTTTAGAGTCACTACAGTAGGGTTGAGTGTCTCTCTCTCCCCCCTCTCTCCCCCCCCTCTCTCCCCCCTCTCTCTCCCCCCTCCCCTCCCTCTCTCTCCCCTCCTCTCTCTCCCCCTCCTCTCTCCCCCCCTCCCCCCTCTCTCCCCCTCTCTCTCTCTCTCCCCAGGCATCTCATCATTACTCCTCTAATGTTCCTCCTCTCTTAATTTCCTTATCTTCTCCCTCCCCCTCTCCCTGTCTCTCCTTCCCTCTCCCTCTCTCTCCCTCTCCCCATCCTCCCTCTCCCTCTCTCCCTCTCTCTCCCTCACCCCCTCTCTCCCTCTCCCTATCCTCCCTCTCCCTCTCTCCCCCTCTCTCTCTTCATTTCCTTATCTTCTGTCTTTTTATGTTAGTCTGCAAACAACAACAAAAACAATCTGAAGGTTATGCAGACGATCAGACACGCTAACTTCCCCTCCAACACGTTTCTGTTCCCTCCACTGGGTTATGTGTCTGTGTGTGTCTGTGTGTGTGTGTGTGTGTGTGTGTGTGTGTGTGTGTGTGTCTGTGTGTGTGTCAGGGAGGTGGCTCATTCTGGAAAGCGGTAAAGATTTAGTTTTGTCTCGTTATTCCCTGTGTGTGTGGGGGCGTTGCCCCTGTGTGTGTGGGGGCGTTGCCCCTGTGTGTGTGGGGGCGTTGCCCCTGTGTGTGTGGGGGCGTTGCCCCTGTGCAGTTCACTTCAGTCAACCGTACTCGAACACACACGCACGCACGCACGCACGCACGCACACACTCTGATGGAGACAACTCAATCTGTCACTATCTGTCTCCATCTAGCCTGGGGGACATGGTGGGACCAGACTGATGTATCTCTGATGGGGACAACTCAATCTGTCACTATCTGTCTCCATCTAGCCTGGGGGACATGGTGGGACCAGACTGATGTATCTCTGATGGGGACAACTCAATCTGTCACTATCTGTCTCCATCTAGCCTGGGGGACATGGTGGGACCAAACTGATGTGTCTCTGATGGAGACAACTCAATCTGTCACTATCTGTTTCCATCTAGCCTGGGGGACATGGTGGGACCAGACTGATGTATCTCTGATGGGGACAACTCAATCTGTCACTATCTGTCTCCATCTAGCCTGGGGGACATGGTGGGACCAAACGGATGTATCTCTGATGGAGACAACTCAATCTGTCACTATCTGTCTCCATCTAGCCTGGGGGACATGGTGGGACCAGACTGATGTATCTCTGATGGGGACAACTCAATCTGTCACTATCTGTCTCCATCTAGCCTGGGGGACATGGTGGGACCAGACTGATGTGTCTCTGATGGGGACAACTCAATCTGTCACTTTCTGTCTCCATCTAGCCTGGGGGACATGGTGGGACCAGACTGATGTATCTCTGATGGAGACAACTCAATCTGTCACTATCTGTCTCCATCTAGCCTGGGGGACATGGTGGGACCAGACTGATGTATCTCTGATGGAGACAACTCAATCTGTCACTATCTGTCTCCATCTAGCCTGGGGGACATGGTGGGACCAGACTGATGTATCTCTGATGGGGACATAAAGACAATGAAGCATGATGGGACAGGACATGATGGGACAGGACAGGATGGACAGGACAGGACATAATGGACAGGACAGGACAGGATGGGACAGGATGGGAAAGGACAAGATGGGACGGGACAGGATAGGATGGGACAGGACAGGATAGGATGGGACAGACAGAAAGAGAAATAAAGACAGGAAAGTAGGAGTTCATCAAAATTGGGTTTGTTTTCTAATTCTTTGTGGATCTGTGTAATCTGAGGGAAACATGTCTCTCTAATATCTGTGTAATCTGAGGGAAACATGTCTCTCTAATATCTGTGTAATCTGAGGGAAACATGTCTCTCTAATATGGTCATACATTGGGCATGAGGTTAGGAAGTGCAGCTCAGTTTCCACCTCATTTTGTGGGCAGTGAGCACATAGCCTGTCTTCTCTTGAGAGCCATGTCTCCCTACGGCGGCCTTTCTCAATAGCAAGGCTATGCTCACTAAGTCTGTACATAGTCAAAGCTTTCCTTAAGTTTGGGTCAGTCACAGTGGTCAGGTATTCTGCCGCTGTGTACTCTCTGTGTAGGGCCAAATGGCATTCCAGTTTGCTCTGTTTTCTTCTCTCTCTCTCTCTCTGTTGCCCCTCCATTTGTCGTTCAGTGGTGTGTGTGTGTGTGTGTGTGTGTGTGTGTGTGTGTGTGTGTGTGTGTGTGTGTGTGTGTGTGTGTGTGTGTGTGTGTGTGTGTGTGTGTGTGTGTGTGTGTGTGTGTGTGTGTGTGTGTGTGTGTGTGTGTGTGTGTGTGTGTGTGTGTGTGTGTGTGTGTGTGTGTGTGTGTGTGTGTGTGTGTGTGTGTGTGTGTGTGTGTGTGGTGACTGCGGCTGGCTGACCACTGATCGGCTGGGTGACCTAATCTTATTTCATCCTCGTTAGCTGCAACAGGCTAATTGGACTGAAGCCTGAGGGCTGAGGGCTGGGGAGGGAGGAAAGGGGGAGGAGGAGTAAGGAGATGGGAGGTGGGGGTGTATAGGGGTGAAGAAGAGGGTGAGGGGGGGTGAGGAGGGGTAAAGGACTGCTCATTACATGATTCCAAGATTCTCAGTACAGGAGTGGCTGAGAGGGTTAGTTTCACTGACTTGATGCCCTTCCACTTTCTTCCTAACTGGGCCGAGAGAGAGAGAGGGTAGAGAGAGAGGGTAGAGAGAGAGGGTAGAGAGAGAGAGGGTAGAGAGAGAGAGGGTAGAGAGAGAGAGGGTAGAGAGAGAGGGGATGGAGAAGATAGAGGGAGAGGGTGAGATGGAGCGAGAGAGATAGACAGAGATAGAGAGAGAGAGGGAGAGAGAGGGGGTAGAGAGAGAGAGGGGGTAGAGAGAGAGAAGAGAGATAGAGGGGTAGGGTGAGGGGGAGAGACAGCAAAAGAGAGAGAGAGAGCGAGAGACAGAGAGAGAGAGATAGAGAGAGGAGAGAAAGAAAGAGTGGATACCCAACAAGATAGTGATACCCAACAATATATTTATTACCTAACAAGATAGTGAAACCCAACAAGATAGTGATACCCAAAAAGATAGTGACACCCAACAAGATAGTGATACACAACAATATATTTATTACCCAACAAGATAGTGATACCCAACAATATATTTATTACCCAACAAGATAGTGATACCCAACAAGATAGTGATACCCAACAAGATAGTGATACCCAACAAGATAGTATTACCCAACAATATATTTATTACACAACAAGATAGTGATACCCAACAATATATTTATTACCCAACAAGATAGTGATACCCAACAAGATAGTGATACCCAACAAGATAGTGATACCCAACAAGATAGTGATACCCAACAAGATAGTGATACCAAACAAGATAGTGATACCCAACAAGATAGTGATACCCAACAAGATAGTGATACCCAACAAGGTAGTGATACCCAACAAGATAGTGATATCCAACAAGGAAGTGATACCCAACAAGATATTATTACCCAACAAGATATTATTACCCAACAAGATAGTGATACCCAACAAGATAGTGATACCCAACAAGATAGTGATACCCAACAAGATATTATTACCCAACAAGATATTATTACCCAACAAGATAGTGATACACGACAAGATAGTGACACCCAACAAGATAGTATTACCAAAACAAGATAGTGATGCCCAACAAGATATTATTACCCAACAAGATAGTGATACCAAACAAGATAGTGATACCCAACAAGATAGTATTACCCAACAAGATAGTGATACCCAACAAGATAGTATTACCCAACAAGATAGTGATACCCAACAAGATAGTGATACCCAACAAGATAGTATTACCCAACAAGATAGTGATACCCAACAAGATAGTGATACCCAACAAGATAGTGATACCCAACAAGATAGTATTACCCAACAATATATTTATTACCCAACAAGATAGTGATACCCAACAATATATTTATTACCCAACAAGATAGTGATACCCAACAAGATAGTGATACCCAACAAGATAGTGATACCCAACAAGATAGTGATACCCAACAAGATAGTGATACCCAACAAGATAGTGATACCCAACAAGATAGTGATACCCAACAAGGTAGTGATACCCAACAAGATAGTGATATCCAACAAGGAAGTGATACCCAACAAGATATTATTACCCAACAAGATATTATTACCCAACAAGATAGTGATACCCAACAAGATAGTGATACCCAACAAGATAGTGATACCCAACAAGATAGTGATACCCGACAAGATAGTGACACCCAACAAGATAGTATTACCAAAACAAGATAGTGATGCCCAACAATATATTATTACCCAACAAGATAGTGATACCCAACAAGATAGTGATACCCAACAAGAAAGTGATACCCAACAAGATAGTATCACCCAACAAGATAGTGATACCCAACAAGATAGTGATACCCAACAAGATAGTGATACCCGACAAGAAAGTGATACCCAACAAGAAAGTGATACCCAACAAGATAGTATCACCCAACAAGATAGTGATACCCAACAAGATAGTGATACCCAACAAGATAGTATTACCCAGCAAGAAAGTGATACCCAACAAGATAGTAATCCCCAACAAGATAGTGATACCAAACAAGATATTATTACCCAAGAAGATAGTGATACTTCAAACACACACTCTCTCTCTCTCTCATATCCCCTTCTCTGACTTTCTCTCCCTCTCCTCTCCTCCCTCTCCTCTCTCTCCTCTCCTCCCTCTCCTCCCTCTCCTCTCTCTCCTCCCTCTCCTCCCTCTCCTCTCTCTCCTCCCTCTCCTCTCTCTCCTCCCTCTCCTCCTTCTCCTCCCTCTCCTCCCTCTCCTCTCTCTCCTCCCTCTCCTCCCTCTCATTCCTCTCCTCCCTCTCCTCTCTCTCCTCCCCTCTCTCCTCCCCTCTCTCCTCCCTCTCCTCCCTCTCCTCTCTCTCCTCCCTCTCCTCCCTCTCATTCCTCTCCTCCCTCTCCTCCTCTCTCCTCCCCTCTCTCCTCCCCTCTCTCCTCCCTCTCCTCCCTCTCCTCTCTCTCCTCTCTCTCTCTCTCTCCTCCCTCTCCTCCCTCTCCTCTCTCTCCTCCCTCTCCTCTCCTCTCCTCCCTCTCCTCCCTCTCCTCTACTCTCCTCTCTCTCCCCTCCTCTCCCCTCCTCTCCCTCCTACCTCGCCTCTCCCCCTCCCCCTCTCCTCTCCTCTCCTCTCCTCTCCTCTCCTCTCCTTTCTCTCCCTCTCCTCTCCTCTCCTCCCTCTCCTCTACTCTCCTCCCTCTCCTCCCTCTCCTCTCTCTCCTCCCTCTCCTCCCTCTCCTCCCTCTCCTCTCCCTCTCCCTCTCCTCTCCTCTCCTCTCCTCCCTCTCCTCCCTCTCAGTCACGCGCTAGCAGAAAGCAGGACAAGGACAGAAAGACAGTCCGTCTCTGACCGAACTAGTTCCTACAACACAGTCCATATTACCAGTTAGAGATGACCTAACTAGTTCCTACAACACAGTATATATCACCAGTTAGAGATGACCTAACTAGTTCATACAACACAGTCTATATTACCAGTTAGAGATGACCTAACTAGTTCCTACAACACAGTCTATATTACCAGTTAGAGATGACCTAACTAGTTCCTACAACACAGTATATATTACCAGTTAGAGATGACCTAACTAGTTCCTACAACACAATCTATATTACCAGTTAGAGATGACCTAACTAGTTCCTACAACACAGTCTATATTACCAGTTAGAGATGACCTAACTAGTTCCTACAACACAGTCTATATAGGGGTTTATAGACCTAGAACACAGTCTATATAGGGGTTTATAGACCTACAACACAGTCTATATAGGGGTTCATAGACCCACAACACAGTCTATATAGGGGTTCATAGACCTACAACACAGTCTATATAGGGGTTTATAGACCTACAACACAGTCTATATAGGGGTTTGTAGACCAACAACACAGTCTATATAGGGGTTTATAGACCCACAACACAGTCTATATAGGGGTTTATAGACAGACAACAGAGTCTCTCAGGGTTTATAACTGACCCAGAGTCTCTCAGGGTTTATAACTGACCCAGAGTCCCTCAGGGTTTATAACTGACCCAGAGTCCCTCAGGGTTTATAACTGACCCAGAGTCTCTCAGGGTTTATAACTGACCCAGAGTATCTCAGGGTTTATAACTGACCCAGAGTCTCTCAGGGAATATATCTGACCCAGAGTCTCTCAGGGTTTATAACTGACCCAGAGTCTCTCAGGGAATATATCTGACCCAGAGTCTCTCAGGGTATATATCTGACCCAGAGTCTCTCAGGGTTTATAACTGACCCAGAGTCTCTCAGGGTTAATAACTGACCCAGAGTCTCTCAGGGTTAATATCTGACCCAGAGTCTCTCAGGGTTTATAACTGACCCAGAGTCTCTCAGGGTTTATAACTGACCCAGAGTCTCTCAGGGTTTATAACTGACCCAGAGTCTCTCAGGGTTTATAACTGACCCAGAGTCTCTCAGGGATTATAACTGACCCAGTTATAGTGAACCTGACAAAGCAGTGTCTCCTTGAATATAGTTAAAAACTACAATTTATCCTGACACACACACATTTAAACACACAAAATAACACACACACACACACACACACACACACACACAAGTTCTAGGAAAATATTTTATTTAACCAGGCAAGTCAGTTAAGAACAAATTCTTATTTTCAATGACAGCCTAGGAACAGTGGGTTAACTGCCTGTTCAGGGGCAGAACGACAGATTTGTACCTTGTCAGCTCGGGGTTTGAACTTCAACCTTCCGGTTACTAGTCCAACGCTCTAACCACTAGGCTACCCTGCCACCCCAGATGGTGAAGACCATGGCTAATGTTTTACATTTTCACAACCAATTGTGATATTATTATTTTTTTTAATAGCGCTTTGTGTAACTCATTTTTTTTTTACTTATTGTGTACATAATGTTGCTGCTATCGTCTATTATGACCGAAAATAACTTCTGGACATCAGGACAGAGAGAACTCTGGGACTAAACACATCCCTCTGCAACTGGATCCTGGACTTCCTGAAGGAGAGCAGGCAACCCTGAGAGAACCAACAGGCCCCGTAACATCATCTACCCCCTAGCCATTAGACTGCTGTACCGTAGAGCATAGAACCAACAGGGTCCTAAACATCATCTACCCCCTAGCCATTAGACTGCTGTACCGTAGAGCATAGAACCAACAGGGTCCTTAACATCATCTACCCCCTAGCCATTAGACTGCTGTACCGTAGAGCATAGAACCAACAGGGTCCTTAACATCATCTACCCCCTAGCCATTAGACTGCTGTACCGTAGAGCATAGAACCAACAGGGTCCTTAACATCATCTACCCCCTAGCCATTAGACTGCTGTACCGTAGAGCATAGAACCAACAGGGTCCTTAACATCATCTACCCCCTAGCCATTAGACTGCTGTACCGTAGAGCATAGAACCAACAGGGTCCTTAACATCATCTACCCCCTAGCCATTAGACTGCTGTACCGTAGAGCATAGAACCAACAGGCCCATTAACATCATCTACCCCCTAGCCATTAGACTGCTGTACCGTAGAGCATAGAACCAACAGGCCCCGTAACATCATCTACCCCCTAGCCATTAGACTGCTGTACCGTAGAGCATAGAACCAACAGGCCCCTAAACATCATCTACCCCCTAGCCATTAGACTGCTGTACCATAGAGCATAGAACCAACAGGCCCCTAAACATCATCTACCCCCTAGCCATTAGACTGCTGTACCGTAGAGCATAGAACCAACAGGCCCCGTAACATCATCTACCCTCTAGCCATTAGACTGCTGTACCGTAGAGCATAGAACCAACAGGCCCCGTAACATCATCTACCCTCTAGCCATTAGACTGCTGTACCGTAGAGCATAGAACCAACAGGCCCCGTAACATCATCTACCCTCTAGCCATTAGACTGCTGTACCGTAGAGCATAGAACCAACAGGCCCCTAAACATCATCTACCCACTAGCCATTAGACTGCTGTACCGTAGAGCATAGAACCAACAGGCCCCGTAACATCATCTACCCCCTAGCCATTAGACTGCTGTACCGTAGAGCATAGAACCAACAGGCCCCTAAACATCATCTACCCCCTAGCCATTAGACTGCTGTACCGTAGAGCATAGAACCAACAGGCCCCGTAACATCATCTACCCCCTAGCCATTAGACTGCTGTACCGTAGAGCATAGAACCAACAGGCCCCTAAACATCATCTACCCCCTAGCCATTAGACTGCTGTACCGTAGAGCATAGAACCAACAGGCCCCTAAACATCATCTACCCCCTAGCCATTAGACTGCTGTACCGTAGAGCATAGAACCAACAGGCCCTTAACATCATCTACCCCCTAGCCATTAGACTGCTGTACCGTAGAGCATAGAACCAACAGGGTCCTAAACATCATCTACCCCCTAGCCATTAGACTGCTGTACCATAGAGCATAGAACCAACAGGCCCCGTAACATCATCTACCCCCTAGCCATTAGACTGCTGTACCGTAGAGCATAGAACCAACAGGCCCCGTAACATCATCTACCCCCTAGCCATTAGACTGCTGTACCGTAGAGCATAGAACCAACAGGTTCCTTAACATCATCTACCCCCTAGCCATTAGACTGCTGTACCGTAGAGCATAGAACCAACAGGCCCCTAAACATCATCTACCCCCTAGCCATTAGACTGCTGTACCGTAGAGCATAGAACCAACAGGGTCCTAAACATCATCTACCCCCTAGCCATTAGACTGCTGTACCGTAGAGCATAGAACCAACAGGGTCCTTAACATCATCTACCCCCTAGCCATTAGACTGCTGTACCGTAGAGCATAGAACCAACAGGGTCCTAAACATCATCTACCCCCTAGCCATTAGACTGCTGTACCGTAGAGCATAGAACCAACAGGGTCCTTAACATCATCTACCCCCTAGCCATTAGACTGCTGTACCGTAGAGCATAGAACCAACAGGCCCCTAAACATCATATACCCCCTAGCCATTAGACTGCTGTACCGTAGAGCATAGAACCAACAGGGTCCTTAACATCATCTACCCCTAGCCATTAGACTGCTGTACCGTAGAGCATAGAACCAACAGGGTCCTAAACATCATCTACCCCCTAGCCATTAGACTGCTGTACCGTAGAGCATAGAACCAACAGGGTCCTTAACATCATCTACCCCCTAGCCATTAGACTGCTGTACCGTAGAGCATAGAACCAACAGGCCCCTAAACATCATCTACCCCCTAGCCATTAGACTGCTGTACCGTAGAGCATAGAACCAACAGGCCCCTTAACATCATCTAGCCATTAGACTGTTGTACCGTAGAGCATAGAACCAACAGGCCCCTAAACATCATCTACCCCCTAGCCATTAGACTGCTGTACCGTAGAGCATAGAACCAACAGGCCCCTAAACATCATCTACCCCCTAGCCATTAGACTGCTGTACCGTAGAGCATAGAACCAACAGGCCCTAAACATCATCTACCCCCTAGCCATTAGACTGCTGTACCGTAGAGCATAGAACCAACAGGGTCCTAAACATCATCTACCCCCTAGCCATTAGACTGCTGTACCGTAGAGCATAGAACCAACAGGCCCCTAAACATCATCTACCCCCTAGCCATTAGACTGCTGTACCGTAGAGCATAGAACCAACAGGCCCCTTAACATCATCTAGCCATTAGACTGTTGTACCGTAGAGCATAGAACCAACAGGCCCCTAAACATCATCTACCCCCTAGCCATTAGACTGCTGTACCGTAGAGCATAGAACCAACAGGCCCCTAAACATCATCTACCCCCTAGCCATTAGACTGCTGTACCGTAGAGCATAGAACCAACAGGCCCTAAACATCATCTACCCCCTAGCCATTAGACTGCTGTACCGTAGAGCATAGAACCAACAGGGTC
>NW_027010391.1:25000-32393 GCF_036934945.1 Oncorhynchus masou masou
TCTGCAAAAATATCCTCAGTGTACAACGTAGAACACCAAATAATGCATGCAGAGCAGAATTAGGCCGATATCCACTAATGATCAAAATTCAGAAAAGAGCCTTTAAATTCTTTAACCACCTAAAAGGAAGCGATTCCCAAACCTTCCACAACAAAGCCATCACCTACAGAGAGATCAACCTGGAGAAGAGTCCCCAAAGCAAGCTGGTCCTGGGGCTCTGTTCACAAACACACCATACAGAGCCCCATGACAGCAACACGATTAGACCCAACAAAATCAAGAGAAAACAAAAAGATAATTACTTGACACATTGGAAAGAATTAACAAAAAAACAGAGCAAACTAGAATGCTATTTGGCCCTACACAGAGTACACAGCGGCAGAATACCTGACCACTGTGACTGACCCAAAATTAAGGAAAGCTTTGACTATGTACAGACTTAGTGAGCATAGCCTTGCTATTGAGAAAGGTCGCCGTAGGCAGACATGGCTCTCAAGAGAAGACAGGCTATGAGATCACTGCCCACAAAATGAGGTGGAAACTGAGCTGCACTTCCTAACCTCCTGCCCAATGTATGACCATATTAGAGAGACATATTTCCCTCAGATTACACAGATCCACAAAGAATTCGAAAACAAATCCAATTTTGAAAAACTCCCATTTCTACTGGGTGAAATTCCACAGTGTGACATCAGAGCAGCAAGATTTGTGACCTGTTGCCACGAGAAAAGGGCAACCAGTGAGGAACAAACACCATTGTAAATACAACCCATATCTATGCTTATTTATTTTCCCTTGTGTACTTTAACTGTGTACATTGTTACAACACTGTATATATATATATATATAAATAATATGACATTTGTAATGTCTTTATTGTTTTGAAACTTCTGTATGTGTGATGTCTACTGTTAATTTTTATTGTTTATTTCACTTTTGTATATTATCTACCTCTCTTGCTTTGGCAATGTTAACACATGTTTCCCATGCCAATAAAGCCCCTTGAAATGAATTGAGAGAGAGAGAGAGAGACAGAGAGACAGAGAGAGAGAGAGAGGGAGAGAGAGAGACACAGAGAGAGAGAGTATAAAGTAAGAAATGGAGAGGTGGGGATGAGAGTATGGGGGGAAGGGGATCGGAGACAGAGAAAGAGAGAGGGCAGGGAAAGGAAGGATGAAAGTAGATGTGGAGACTGGGGGAGCGAGGGAGCAGGGAGAGAGAGATGAAAGGGAATGAGAGGGAGGGATGAACGGAGAGAGGAAGGAGAGGAGAGGTTAGTTTAATAAGTGGGACACTGCAGCAGTGTGACACATCAGCATTCTGGGAGCGTCAGAGAGTTGCAAGCACACAAATACACACAGCTACACACACACACACACACACACACACAGCTAAACACACACATATGTACATACACAAACACACACAGGGCAGAAACACAGCTATATACACAGAGAACAGTGTAGAACACAGAGCATGGAAATAGAGATATACACCTACATGATACAACATAAGACACAGACCGCCTAACCCCTACAGTCTACCCCCTATCCCATACCACCTAACCCCTACCGTCTACCCCCTACCGCCTACCCCCTACATTCTACTCCCTACCGTCTACCCCCTACCGTCTACCCCCTACATTCTACTCCCTACCGCCTACCCCCTACCGCCTACCCCCTACCGCCTACCCCCTACATTCTACTCCCTACCGTCTACCCCCTACCGTCTACCCCCTACATTCTACTCCCTACCGCCTACCCCCTACCGCCTACCCCCTACATTCTACTCCCTACCGCCTGCCCCCTACCGTCTACCCCCTACCGCCTAACCCCTACAGTCTACCCCCTATCCCATACCACCTAACCCCTACCGTCTACCGTCAACAGCCTACCCCCTACCGCCTACCCCCTACCCCCTACCACCTAACCCCTACCACCTAACCCCTATCCCATACCACCTAACCCCTACCGTCTACCCCCTACCCCCTACATTCTACTCCCTACCGCCTGCTCCCTACCTACCGCCTACCCCCTAACCCCTACCGCCTATAGTCTACCTTCTACCCCCTACCGTCTACCCCCTACCGTCTACCGTCTACCGTCAACAGCCTACCCCCTACCACCTAACCCCTACCACCTAACCCCTATCCCCTACCACCTAACCACTACCCCCTACCAGCTAACCACTACCCCCTACCAGCTAACCCCTATCCCCTACCACCTAACCACTACCCCCTACCCCCTACCGCTTACCCCCTACCCCCTACCCCCTACATTCTACTCCCTACCGCCTAACCCCAACCCCCTACCGTCTGTAACTACGTCCTGAACACCCCCCCCCACAACACATTTTCCCTAGCAACAGACCAGAAACACCCCCCCTACAACACATTGTCCCTAGCAACAGACCAGAACCCTCCCTGCAGCATATTTCCCTAGCAACAGACCAGAAACAACCCCCCCTACAACACATTGTCCCTAGCAACAGACCAGAAACACCCCCCCTACAGCACATTGTCCCTAGCAACAGACCAGAAACACAGAGCAATGAATCACTGACACCCATGTGAAAACTGTTGAACAGGGACTACTTACCAACATGCTTATACAACACACACACACACACACACACACACACACATACACACACACACACACACACACACACACACACACACACACACACACACACACACACAGCCAGTTCATCTCATTCTGTTACAGTCAGTACATTAGAGTGGAAGGGAACAAAAACACGCCTCTAATCGGTTTCGTTTGACCAGGGTTCATGTTTCAGAGCAGACTGCTGCTAATCACTGCAGTTTAGACTGCTGCCAATCACTGCAGTTTAGACTGCTGCCAATCACTGCAGTTTAGACTGCTGCTAATCACTGCAGTTTAGACTGCTGCCAATCACTGCAGTTTAGACTGCTACTAAACACTGCAGTTTAGACTACTGCTAATCACTGCAGTTTAGATTGCTGCTAATCACTGCAGTTTAGACTGCTACTAAACACTGCAGTTTAGACTACTGCTAATCACTGCAGTTTAGATTGCTGCTAATCACTGCAGTTTAGACTGCTGCTAATCACTGCAGTTTAGACTGCTGCTAATCACTGCAGTTTAGACTGCTGCCAATCACTGCAGTTTAGACTGCTGCTAATCACTGCAGTTTAGACTGCTGCTAATCACTGCAGTTTAGACTGCTGCTAATCACTGCAGTTTAGACTGCTGCTAATCACTGCAGTTTAGACTGCTGCTAATCACTGCAGTTTAGACTGCTGCCAATCACTGCAGTTTAGACTGCTGCTAATCACTGCAGTTTAGACTGCTGCTAATCACTGCAGTTTAGACTGCTGCTAATCACTGCAGTTTAGACTGCTGCTAATCACTGCAGTTTAGACTGCTGCTAATCACTGCAGTTTAGACTGCTGCTAATCACTGCAGTTTAGACTGCTGCTAATCACTGCAGTTTAGACTGCTGCTAATCACTGCAGTTTAGACTGCTGCTAATCACTGCAGTTTAGACTGCTGATAATCACTGCAGTTTAGACTGCTGATAATCACTGCAGTTTAGACTGCTGCTAATCACTGCAGTTTAGACTGCTGCTAATCACTGCAGTTTAGACTGCTGCTAATCACTGCAGTTTAGACTGCTGCTAATCACTGCAGTTTAGACTGCTACTAAACACTGCAGTTTAGACTACTGCTAATCACTGCAGTTTAGACTGCTGCTAATCACTGCAGTTTAGACTGCTGCCAATCACTGCAGTTTAGACTGCTGCCAATATATAATACCACACCATATATAATACTACACCATATATAATACTACACCATATATAATACTATACCATACAGATATATAATACTACACTATACAGATATAAAATACTACACCATACAGATATATAATACTACACCATATATAATACTACACCATATATAATACTACACCATATATAATACTACACCATATATAACACTACACCATATATAATACTACACCATATATAATACTACACCATATATAACACTACACCATATATAACACTACACCATATATAATACTACACCATATATAATACTACACCATATATAATACTACACCATATATAATACTACACCATATATAATACTACACCATATATAATACTACACCATATATAATACTACACCATATATAATCCTACACCATACAGATATATAATACTACACCATATATAATACTACACCATACAGATATATAATACTACACCATACATAATACTACACCATACAGATATATAATACTACACCATACAGATATATAATACTACACCATATATAATACCACACCATATATAATACTACACCATATATAATACTACACCATATATAATACTACACTATACAGATATATAATACTACACCATATATAATACTACACCATATATAATACTGAACCATATATAATACTACACCATATATAATACTACACCATATATAATACTACACCATACAGATATATAATACCACACCATATATAATACTACACCATATATAATACTACACCATATATAAAACTACACCATATATAATACTACACCATATATAACACTACACCATATATAACACTACACCATATATAACACTACACCATATATAATACTACACCATATATAACACTACACCATATATAACACTACACCATATATAACACTACACCATATATAATACTACACCATATATAATACTACACCATTTATAATACCACAGCATATATAATACTACACCATATATAATACTACACCATATATAATACTACACCATATATAATACTTCACCATACAGATATATAATACTACACCATACAGATATATAATACTACACCATACAGATATATAATACTACACCATACAGATATATAATACTACACCATACAGATATATAATACTACACCATACAGATATATAATACTACACCATATATAATACTACACCATATATAATACCACACCATATATAATACTACACCATATATAATACCACACCATATATAATACTACACCATATATAATACTACACCATATATAATACTACACCATATATAATACTACACCATATATAATACTACACCATACAGATATATAATACTACACCATACAGATATATAATACTACACCATACAGATATATAATACTACACCATATATAATACTACACCATACAGATATATAATACTACACCATATATAATACTACACCATATATAATACTACACCATATATAATACTACACCATATATAATACTATACCATACAGATATAGAATACTACACCATACAGATATATAATACTACACCATACAGATATATAATACTACACCATATATAATACTACACCATATATAATACCACACCATATATAATACTACACCATATATAATACCACACCATATATAATACCACACCATATATAATACTACACCATATATAATACTACACCATATATAATACCACACCATATATAATACTACACCATATATAATACTACACCATATATAATACTACACCATATATAATACCACACCATATATAATACCACACCATATATAATACTACACCATATATAATACCACACCATATATAATACCACACCATATATAATACTACACCATATATAATACTACACCATATATAATACTACACCATATATAATACTACACCATATATAATACTACACCATACAGATATATAATACTACACCATATATAATACTACACCATACAGATATATAATACTACACCATACAGATATATAATACTACACCATATATAATACTACACCATATATAATACTACACCATACAGATATATAATACTACACCATATATAACACTACACCATATATAATACTACACCATATATAATACTACACCATATATAATACTACACCATATATAATACTACACCATACAGATATATAATACTACACCATATATAACACTACACCATATATAATACTACACCATATATAATACTACACCATATATAATACTACACCATATATAATACTACACCATACAGATATATAATACTACACCATATATAACACTACACCATATATAATACTACACCATATATAATACTACACCATATATAATACCACACCATATATAATACTACACCATATATAATACTACACCATATATAATACTACACCATACAGATATATAATACTACACCATATATAATACTACACCATATATAATACTACACCATACAGATATATAATACTACACCATACAGATATATAATACTACACCATATATAATACTACACCATATATAATACTACACCATATATAATACTACACCATATATAATACTACACCATATATAATACTACACCATATATAATACCACACCATATATAATACTACACCATACAGATATATAATACTACACCAAAGAATATATAATACCACTCCCGTCCTCTAAAACTGTACTCTGGAGACTAAGGGAGACATCTTCCACACTTGTTTCAGTATATACAAGGAGACACACGTCTCCCTTTGATGTTGTGCCCTGCTATTACTCATAGTTTGCTAGAGGAAAATGTTGCCCTAAAACTATAACCTTCCTCTCTTACAGTAGCACTGAGTTCAGTCCAGGGAGCCCTGGATAAACCAGAGAACAGGAGAGGAGACAGGAGGGGAGAGGAGAGGAGAGGAGGAGAGGAGAGGAGAGGAGAGAAGAAAAGGAGAGGAGAGGAGAGGAGAGAGGGAGGAAAAGAGAGGAGAGGAGAGAGGGAGGAGAGGAGAGGAGAGGAGAGGAGAAGAGAGGAGAGGAGATGAGAAAAGGAGAGGAGAGGAGAAGAGGGGAGGTGAGAAAGGACAGGAGAAAGGAGAGGAGAGGAGAGGAGAGGAGAGGAGATGAGAAAAGGAGAGGAGAGGAGAAGAGAAAGGACAGGAGAAAGGAGAGGAGAGGAGAGGAGAGAGGGAGGAAAAGAGAGGAGAGGAGAGGAGAGAGGGAGGAAAAGAGAGGAGAGGAGAGGAGAGGAGAGAGGGAGGAAAAGAGAGGAGAGGAGAGGAGAGAGGGAGGAAAAGAGAGGAGAGGAGAGAGGGAGGAAAAGAGAGGAGAGGAGAGGAGAGTGCTGCCGAAACCCACAGTGGTATGGCATGGTGTTATCCTGTAGAGAACATCCCAGTGTGTGGGTAACAGTGTAATACTGTCTCTAGTGGACAGATGGTGGAAAGGAACCACAGCTCTGACTGCAAGCATGGCCCACATTCACACACACACACACACACACACACACACACACACACACACACACACACACACACACACACACACACACACACACACACACACACACACACACAGCAATAAAAAGCCAGTCAACAGTGGGGG
>NW_027010392.1:0-32393 GCF_036934945.1 Oncorhynchus masou masou
AACTAGCTCATTCTCTCTTTCCCCACCTGTTCTCTCTTCCCCCTCTGATTAGGTCTCTATTTCTTTCTCTGTTCCTGCTACTTTCAGTGTCTGATTCTTGTTTGTGTTTTTTGATGCCAGAAGCAAGCTGTCGTCTCGTTGCTTCCACCTTGTCCTGTCCTGTCGGAGTCTGCATGCATGGCAGGTGGAACCAGCATTATACTACGTTCTTTTGTTCCATTGACTACGTTGGAAGAGGATTTATGCCATTCCTGTTTTTATTAAAGAACTCTGTTTTCTGTTAAAACCGTTTTGGGTCTTCACTCAAGTTCATAACAGAAGAATCAGACCGGGAATGGACCCAGCGGCTCCGGACCCTTTTCACTCCGCCGTCGAGATCCAGGGAGCGATGCTAGGCAGACACGAGGAGGAATTGTCTGCTGCTCAACATGCCGTTGAGACCCTGGCCGTCCAAGTCTCCGACCTCACAAGACGGGTTCACCAACTCCACCTCGATCCACCGCCCACTTCCAGGGTTTCTGAGTCGCCGGAGCCCAGGATCAACAACCCGCCGTGTTACTCTGGGGAGCCCACTGAGTGCCGCTCATTCCTCACTCAGTGTGATGTGGTGTTCTCTCTCCAGCCCAACACTTACTCCAGGAGCGCAGCCCGCATCGCCTACGTCATTTCTCTCCTTACCGGACGGGCGCGTGAGTGGGGCACGGCAGTCTGGGAGGCGAGGGCTGAGTGTATTAACCAGTATCAGGACTTTAAGGAGGAGATGATACGGGTTTTTGACCGTTCTGTTTTTGGCGAGGAGGCTTCCAGGGCCCTGTCTTCCCTATGTCAGGGGAATAGATCCATAACGGATTATTCTATTGAGTTTCGCACTCTCGCTGCCTCTAGTGACTGGAACGAGCCGGCTTTGCTCGCTCGTTTTCTGGAGGGTCTCCACGTCGAGGTTAAGGATGAGATCCTCTCCCGGGAGGTTCCTTCCAGTCTGGACTCCTTAATAGCTCTCGCTATTCGCATAGAGCGACGGTTTGATCTTCGTCGCCGAGCTCGTGGAAAGGAGCTCACGTTCTCCGTTGCTCCCCTCTCCACATCACTGCCACCTGCCGCTTCACTGCCACCCTCCCCCGCCGGCTCGGATGCTGAGCCTATGCAGCTGGGGGTATTCGCATCTCGGCCAAGGAGAGGGAACGGAGAATCACCAATCGCCTCTGTCTCTACTGCGGCTCCGCTGGTCATTTTGTCACCTCATGTCCAGTAAAAGGCCAGAGCTCATCAGTAAGAGGAGGGCTACTGGTGAGCGCAACTACTCAGGCCTCTCCTTCTGGATCACGCACTACCTTTCCGGTCCATCTCCGCTGGCCCGGTTCATCTGCTTCCTGCAGTGCCTTGATAGACTCTGGGGCGGAGGGCTGTTTTATGGACGAGACCTGGGCTCGGGAACATGACATTCCTCTCAGACAGTTAGGGGAGCCCAGGGCCTTGTTCGCTTTAGATGGTAGTTCTCTCCCAAGATTCAGCGTGAGACGCTGCCTTTAACCCTCACTGTCTCTGGTAATCATAGCGAAACCATTTCTTTTTTAATTTTCGTTCACCTTTTACACCTGTTGTTTTGGGTCATCCCTGGCTAGTGCGCCATAACCCTTCTATTAATTGGTCTAGTAATACTATCCTATCCTGGAATGTTTCTTGTCATGTAACCTGTTTAATGTCTGCTATCCCTCCTGTTTCCTCTGTCTCTTCTTCACAGGAGGAGCCTGGCGATTTGACAGGGGTGCCGGAGGAGTATCACGATCTGCGCACGGTGTTCAGTCGTTCCAAGGCCACTTCTCTCCCTCCACACCGGTCGTATGACTGTAGTATTGATCTCCTTCCGGGAACTACTCCCCCGGGGTAGATTATACTCTCTGTCGGCTCCCGAACGTAAGGCTCTCGAGGATTATTTGTCGGTTTCGCTCGACGCCGGTACCATAGTCTCCTCCTCCTCCCCCGCCGGCGCGGGGTTCTTTTTTGTTCAGAAGAAGGACGGGTCCCTGCGCCCATGCGTGGATTATCGAGGGCTGAATGACATAACAGTTAAGAATCGTTATCCGCTTCCTCTTATGTCTTCAGCCTTCGAGATCCTGCAGGGAGCCAAGTTTTTCACCAAATTGGACCTTCGTAACGCCTACCATCTCGTGCGCATCAGGGAGGGGACGAGTGGAAGACGGCGTTTAACACTCCGTTAGGGCACTTTGAATACCGGGTTCTTCCTTTCGGCCTCGTTAACGCTCCAGCTGTCTTTCAGGCACTAGTTAACGACGTCCTGAGAGACATGCTGAACATTTTTGTTTTCGTTTACATGGATGATATCCTGATTTTTTCACCGTCTCTCTCGATTCATGTTCAGCACGTGCGACGCGTCCTCCAGCGCCTTTTGGAGAACTGTCTTTATGTGAAGGCTGAGAAGTGCACTTTTCATGCCGCCTCTGTCCCTTTTCTCGGTTCCGTTATTTCCGCTGAGGGCATTAAGATGGATCCCGCTAAGGTCCAGGCTGTCATTGATTGGCCCGTTCCTAAGTCACGCGTCGAGCTGCAGCGCTTTCTGGGCTTCGCTAATTTCTACCGTCGTTTCATCCGTAATTTCGGTCAGGTGGCAGCTCCTCTCACAGCCCTTACTTCTGTTAAGACGTGCTTTAAGTGGTCCGTTTCCGCCCAGGGAGCTTTTGATCTTCTTAAGAATCGTTTTACATCCGCACCTATTCTTGTTACACCTGACATCTCTAGACAGTTTGTTGTTGAGGTTGACGCGTCAGAGGTGGGCGTGGGAGCCATTCTTTCTCAGCGCTCTCTCTCTGACGGCAAGGTCCATCCTTGCGCGTTTTCTCTCATCGCTTATCGCCGTCAGAACGTAACTATGATGTTGGTAATCGCGAACTGCTCGCCATCCGCTTAGCCCTAGGCGAATGGCGACAGTGGTTGGAGGGGGCGACCGTTCCTTTTGTCGTTTGGACTGACCATAGGAACCTTGAGTACATCCGTTCAGCCAAACGACTTAATGCGCGTCAGGCTCGTTGGGCTCTGTTTTTCGCTCGTTTCGAGTTTGTTATTTCTTATCGTCCGGGCTCAAAAACACCAAACCTGATGCTTTATCTCGTCTCTTCAGTTCTTCTGAGGTCTCCACCGACCCCGATGGGATTCTCCCTGAGGGGCGTGTTGTCGGGTTGACTGTCTGGGGAATTGAGAGGCAGGTAAAGCAAGCACTCGCTCACACTCCGTCGCCGCGAGCTTGTCCTAGGAACCTTCTGTTCGTTCCCGTTCCTACTCGTCCGGCCGTTCTTCAGTGGGCCCACTCTGCCAAGTTAGCCGGCCACCCCGGCCTTCGGGGTACGCTCGCTTCCATTCGCCAGCGTTTCTGGTGGCCCACTCGGGAACGTGACGCGCGTCGATTTGTCGCCGCTTGTTCGGTCTGCGCGCAGACTAAATCTGGGAACTCTCCTCCTGCCGGCCGTCTCAGACCGCTTCCCATTCCCTCTCGACCGTGGTCTCACATCGCTTTAGATTTTATCACCGGACTGCCTTCATCAGCGGGGAAGACAGTTATTCTTACGGTTGTCGATAGATTCTCTAAGGCGGCTCATTTCATTCCTCTCGATAAGCTCCCTTCTGCTAAGGAGACGGCTCAGATCATTATCGAGAATGTTTTCCGAATTCATGGCCTTCCGTCTGACGTCGTTTCCGACAGAGGCCCGCAGTTCACGTCTCAATTTTGGAGGGAGTTTTGCCGTTTGATTGGGGCTTCCGTCAGTCTCTCGTCCGGCTTTCATCCCCAGTCTAACGGTCAAGCCGAACGGGCCAATCAGACTGTTGGTCGCATTTACGCAGTCTTTCTTTTCGTAACCCTGCGTCTTGGTCAGAACAGCTCCCCTGGGCAGAGTACGCCCACAACTCGCTTCCCTCGTCTGCTACCGGTCTATCCCCTTTTCAGTGTAGCCTCGGGTACCAGCCTCCGCTGTTCTCATCTCAGCTCGCCGAGTCCTGCGTCCCCTCCGCTCAGGCTTTTGTCCAGCGTTGCGAGCGCACCTGGAAGGGGGTCAGGTCGGCACTTTGCCGTAATAGGGCGCAGACTGTGAGGGCCGCTAATAGCGTAGGACCAAGAGTCCTAGATATTGTTGCGGTCAGAGAGTATGGCTCTCCACTCTGAACCTTCCCCTTAAGACAGCTTCTCGCAAGTTGGCCCCGCGGTTCATTGGTCCGTTCCGTATTTCCCAGGTCATTAATCCTGTCGCAGTGCGACTTCTTCTCCCGCGCTATCTTCGTCGCGTTCACCCGGTCTTCCATGTCTCCTGTGTTAAGCCCGTTCTTCGTGCCCCCGCTCGTCCCTCCCCCCCCATCCTTGTCGAGGGCGCACCCATCTACAGGGTTCGTAAGATTTTGGACATGCGCCCTCGGGGCCGTGGTCATCAGTACCTAGTGGATTGGGAGGGGTACGGTCCTGAGGAGAGGAGTTGGGTTCCCTCTCGGGACGTGCTGGACCGTTCGCTGATCGATGAATTCCTCCGTTGCCGCCAGGTTTCCTCCTCGAGTGCGCCAGGAGGCGCTCGGTGAGTGGGGGGGGGGTACTGTCATGTCTTGTTATGTCTGTTCCTGTCCTTTCTCTTCATTCTCTCTCTCTGCTGGTCTTTTTAGGTTACCTTCTCTGTCTCTCATTCCTCAGCTGTTCTACATCTGCCCTAACTAGCTCATTCTCTCTTTCCCCACCTGTTCTCTCTTCCCCCTCTGATTAGGTCTCTATTTCTTTCTCTGTTCCTGCTACTTTCAGTGTCTGATTCTTGTTTGTGTTTTTTGATGCCAGAAGCAAGCTGTCGTCTCGTTTGCTTCCACCTTGTCCTGTCCTGTCGGAGTCTGCATGCATGGCAGGTGGAACCAGCATTATACTACGTTCTTTTGTTCCATTGACTACGTTGGAAGAGGATTTATGCCATTCCTGTTTTTTATTAAAGAACTCTGTTTTCTGTTAAAACCGCGTTTGGGTCTTCACTCAAGTTCATAACAATACAGGTGTGCCAAGCTTGTAGCGTCATACCCAAGAAGACTCAAGGCTGTAATCACTGCCTAAGGTGCTTCAACAAAGTACTGAGGAAATGGTCATGAATACTTATGTAAATGTATATTTCAGTTTTTTATTTGTAATACATTTGCAAACATTACAAAAACATATATTTTTGTTACTTTCTTGTTACTTACAACCTCATGCTAATCACATTAGCCTACATTAGCTCAATCTTCCCGCAGGGGACCCTAAGAACCTAAGGTAAAAAAAACTCTGACAAATGCACAAAGATTGACTCATCTGTGTCGAAAACTCTTCCATCTCCACTGACTAAGGAGGATTATAAAATATTAAGCAATGAGGAGAAGTGGTTCAATGACCGAATAATTGCCGGGTACAATTATCTTTTGAAGTCACACCTTAAGTAAAAATTTGTGTTAATGTCACCTGTGTCTTTTGCGAGTCAGGAATTACAGTCTGCTTATAGTGACAGCAAAGGGGTTATGCCAAATGTGCCTGGAAGGCGTGTTGATCATGTG
Source organism: Oncorhynchus masou masou (assembly GCF_036934945.1). Taxonomy (NCBI): domain Eukaryota; kingdom Metazoa; phylum Chordata; class Actinopteri; order Salmoniformes; family Salmonidae; genus Oncorhynchus; species Oncorhynchus masou. Next base: position 5,563 of record NW_027010392.1, read on the forward strand.
ATTGCGCCTGTGAAATTAAAGTCACATGGGACAGTTATAGCTATGCAACATATACTGTAGTTAGTAGAACTAAATGCATTACATTAAATCTTACACTTATGCCAATATGAAAGAGAATTAAAGGATAGACACCTTCCACTTCAGAAATACCTGGCATTGCAAGATCTGGCAATGAATAGATTTGTGGTGGATGTGACACTAAACTATGAATTTTCTCATCAATATTAGAAAACAGTCAGACGGTAGTAGTTGTGGTGTTTATGTGTGCTCATTCTCTGACGCAGCCTTCTTAGAGGGCCATGTGAAAACGCTTTGTAAAAATGGCATGCGAGTATGTTTCACTGTGTATCAGTTATCAGAGAGAAAATGACAAACACATTTAAAACTGAACAGAAAATGCCTTCATTGACCTTTTGATAATCAGCAAGTCTCCGTATTATGTATCGTCTTCCAATCTCGTCTCTATTATTGGGTTTGAAAACATGCTTAATAGAACTCAACAGTATACTGCTAACCTTGATAGAAAATGCAACACATAGAGGCCTATAACCTGCAATGAATGTCCTCCATTGTTGTTCTGAAAGCTTGATTATTAACTAGATAAGAAGCCTTGACAGTGTACTGCTAACCTTGATAGATAAGAAGCCAATATCCATTGCTGTTCAGAAAGTGTGATTTTACGGTGCCCTAATAGACTGGTTAATATCCATTACATTTAACTTGAAAATAAGTGAGATTTTTGTTTTGATCAACAACAAAAAAAGTGTGGCTTTTGTGTTTCTTTTGTTGTTGTTGAGTGTGTGTTGATTTCAGCAGCATGGATAGTACCAGTCCATTTACAGCTGTGTTGCTGGATATGTACGACATAGCCCGACATAGTCCCCCACCAAAACTACACATATTTGGTTAGTAGAGACCCTAATGAATATTTCCCACCCCACCTTAGCTGAGAAAGGTAAGCCCATATACATCCATTGTAAGGGAAAGGGAAAGGGGGGTACCTAGTTAGTTGTACAACTGAATGCCTTCAACTGAAATGTGTCATCTACATTTAACCCAACCCCTCTGAATCAGATGCGGGGGGCTGCCATAATCAACATCCACGTCTTCGGCGCCCGGGGAACATTACAGACTATTACAGTGTATTGCATTAGGCGCTATAGAGGGGGCAGAGTGAAAACAAAACATATTTTCTTAGTAGAGACCCTACTGAGTATTTCCCAACCCACTTTAGCTGTGACGGGTAGAAAAGTTCTCTACAAGCCAATAAGTATCCCATATACCTTGTATTGAATTGCAGTGATTGGAGTGGGTGGTGTAAGGAGTCACCAGAACTTTTTAGTTAAGATCCACTGTGCAAAAATCGCTCCAGCTTTTCCTGGTTGCTAAAATTTGAATAATTAGCCTAATTTCAGTTTATGTGACAAAATAAGCAAGTGTAGTGTGGAGAGTCATTGCACCATCTAAACCGCTGTGAAATATACTTTCCATAACCAAAAATATTATATTTTCAGCTGTTTGAAGTTGGTGTATTTAACCGATTTACAGCTTCTTAGGCATGCTTTCAATGACAGATCAATAAATCCTATTTCTATGTGAATTTGTTCAGGTAGCCCAAAACGTTTACATATTGCAGCTTTTAACCAGTTGCACAGCAGAAGATACCCATTTAAGTTTAGCAGACTATTGAATAAGTACGATAATATACATTTGCATTTTATAAAACGTCTATATCTTTAAACATAGCCTACACAATAGCTTTCAACATACCATTACTTGTGTAATGTTTAAAATAAATGCTGGTATAAATAATACAACATAAAAAATGTAATTCATCAAATTATCCATTAACTTCTTCAAAGGTGGTTGCAATGCTGTGAAAAACAGTTGTACTGCACGAGTGCAAAAAAAATAGATATTCACAAAGTTTAGCATGTCTTTGCAGGTGGAGTCTTATAAAACAAAAATATTCTGCGATCGTACTGATAGCATAATATCCTGCTGCTAGGAGAACAGTTCAATTGTAAAAAAAAAAAAAAAATTTGGTAATACTGCCTGGGGATTCCCAATCAGACGCTTCCCTGTCTGTGCTGTCCAAATGAGTTTCCCAAAGCTTTTCATAGGTGGTTTGGAGCCATCATGCAGTCATGGTGTGTAGGTACAAATAAGGTGAGGTCAAGCATCAGAGATGTGTGGGCATTTCGCAGGTGAAATTTCATATTCATATTTTTTTGGAAACTTTCTTTACTGCATGAATAAATGGTTTCGATCAATAGTTCCTTTTTCCTTGAAACATCATCGGAGTTGCACACCAAATCCCAGTCATGACTATAGCTCAGCATTCAGCACCATAGTAACCTCCAAGCTTATCATTAAGCTCGAGGCCCTGGGTCTGAACCTCGCCCTGTGCAACTGGGTCCTGGACATCCTGACGGGCCTCCCCCAGGTGGTGAAGGTAGAAAACAACACCTCCACTTCGCTGATCCTCAACACTGGGGCCCCACAAGGGTGTGTGCTCAGCCCCCTCCTGTACTCCCTGTTCACTCATGACTGCGTGGTCAAGCACACCTCCAACTCAATCATCAAGTTCGCAGATGACTCAACAGTAGTCAGCTTGATTACCAACAACGATAAGACAGCCTACAGGAAAGAGGTGAGTGCTCTGGGAGTGTGGTGCCAGGAAAATAATCTCTCACTCAATGTCAACAAAACAAAGGAGATGATCGTGGACGTGAGGAAACAGCAGAGGGAGCACCCCCCTTTCCACATCTACTGGACCGCATTGGAGAAGGAGGAAAGCTTCAAGTTCCTCGGCGTACACATCACTGACAAGCTGAAATGGTCCACCCACACAGACAGTGTGGTGAAGAAGGTGCAACAGTGCCTCTTCAACCTCAGGAGGCTGAAGAAATCTGGCTTGTTACCTAAAGCCCACAAACTTTTACAGATGCACAATTGAGAGCATCCTGTCGGGCTGTATCACAGCCTGGTACGGAAACTGCACCGCCCGCAACTGCAGGGGTCTCCAGAGGGTGGTGCGGTCTGCCCAACGCATCACCGGGGCAAACTACCTGCCCTCCAGGACTCCTACAGCACCTGATGTCACAGGAAGGTCACAAAGATCATCAAGGACAACAACCACCCGAGCCACTGCCTGTTCACCCTGCTATCATCCAGAAGGCGAGGTCAGTACAGGTTCATCAAATCTGGGACTGAGAGACTGAAAAACAGCTTCTATCTCAAGGCCGTCAGACTGTTAAATAGCCATCACTAGCACATTAGAGGCTGCTGCCTATATACATAGACTTTATTTATTTATTTTTATTTCACCTTTATTTAACCAGGTAGGCAAGTTGAGAACAAGTTCTCATTTACAATTGCGACCTGGCCAAGATAAAGCAAAGCGGTTCGACACATACAACGACACAGAGTTACACATGGAGTAAAACAAACATACAGTCAATAATACAGTATAAACAAGTCTTTATACAATGTGAGCAAATGAGGTGAGATAAGGGAGGTAAAGGCAAAAAAGGCCATGGTGGCAAAGTAAATACAATATAGCAAGTAAAACACTGGAATGGTAGATTTGCAATGGAAGAATGTGCAAAGTAGAAATAAAAATAATGGGGTGCAAAGGAGCAACATTAATAAATTAATTAAATACAGTGGGGAAAGAGGTAGTTGTTTGGGCTAAATTATAGGTGGGCTATGTACAGGTGCAGTAATCACCTGTACACTTGAACTCACTGGCCACTTTAATGGAACACTAGTCACTTTAATAATGTTTACATATCTTGCATTACTCATCTCATATGTGTCACGCCTTGGTCTTAGTATTTTGTGTTTTAGTTTATTAGTTAGTCAGACCAGGGTGTGACATGGGTTTATTATGTATTGTAGTTTCGTATTGGGGTTTGTAGTAGTTGGGATTGTAGCTGATTAGGGGTGTGTGTGTTTAATAGGTTTGGCTGCCTGAGGCGGTTCTCAATCAGAGTCAGGTGATTCTCGTTGTCTCTGATTGGGAACCGTATTTAGGTAGCCTGGGTTTCGCTTTACATTTCGTGGGTGATTGTTCCTGTCTCTGTGTTAGTTTCACCAGTCAGGCTGTAATAGGTTTCACGTTCTGTTTGTTGTTTTTGTATTTATTAGTTATTCGTGTATAGTTTGTTTGTTTGTCTTCACTAATAAACATGATTAACCTACACGCTGCATTTCGGTCCGACTCTCTTTCAACAAAAGAACCTGTTACAGAATCACCCACCACACTCGGACCGAGCAGCGTGTCAACAGGCAGGTGCAGCCCGAAGTGGAGCCGCGTATTAAGGATTTCTGGACATGGAAGGAAATCCTTGACGGAAGAGGACCCTGGGCTAAACCAGAGGAGTGTAGCCGCCCAAAGGTGCAGCAGGTGAAGAGGAAACAGGAGCTACACGAGAGGCAACAGAAGCAGCTTCAGTGGGAGAGGCTACACCATTTGGAGAATTGGACATGGGAGGAGGAACTGGACGGAAAAGGACCCTGGGCTCAGCCTGGTGAATATCGCCGCCCCAAGGAGGAATTAGAAGCGGCTAATGCAGAGAGGCGCAGGTATGAGGAGGCAGCACGGCGACGTGGATGGAAGCCCGAAAAGCAGCCCACAATGGAATACAGTATGGATATAACGACGTGGGAAGAAATAGACAGGTGGGCGGCCGACCCAGAGAGAGTGCCGGAGCCCGCCTGGGATTCGCTGGAGCAGCGCGAAGAGGGCTATGGAAGAATGGAGTCAAAAAGAAAGTCACGGCGGGCAGAGCGAAACCCGAAAAGCAGCCCCAAAAATGTCTTGGGGGGGGCTATCAGGGGGAGTGGCTGAGTCAGGAGACAGACCTGAGCCAACTCTCCCTGTTTATTGTGAAGAGCCAAGGAGTAGGCCAGAACCAGTGTTGGAGGTGAGCGAAGCAGAGACTGTGAAGGAGTTAATGGGGAAATTGGAGGAGAGTTTAATGAGGGAGTTGCTAGTTTGGTGCTTTAGGTATAATATTCGTCCGACGGAGCGTGTCGGGGATTTAATGGCACCTGGGTCAGCACTCCATACTAGTCCTGAGGTGCGTGTTAGTCGGCTGGTGGAAAGTGTGCCAGCCTCACGCACTAAGCCTCCTGTGTACCTACCTAGCCTTGCACGTCCTGTGCCAGTCCTGCATTCAGGCTCTCCAGTACACCTTCACGGTCCAGTCCATCCTGTGCCACCTTCACACACCAGTCCTCCGGTAGTAGCTCCCCGCACCAGGCTTCCTGTGCCTGTCCTTTATCCAGTACCACCTCCACACCCCAGCCCTCCAGTAGCAGCTCCCCGCACTAGGCTTCCTGTGCGTGTCCTCGGCCAAATACCACCAGTGCCAGCACCACGCATCAGGCCTTCAGTGCGCCTCGCCTGTTCAGCGCAGCCAGCGCTTTCTCCCTCTCCTGTGCTGTCGGAGTCTCCCGCCTGTTCAGCGGTTCTAGAGCTTTCCTCCTCTACAGCGCTGCCGGAGCCTCCTGCCTGTATAGAGCAGCCTGAGCTGCCAGTCTACATGGAGCAGCCAGAGCTGTCAGTCTGCATAGAGCAGCCAGAGCTGCCAGTCTACATGGAGCAGCCAGAGCTGCCAGTCTGCATGAAGCAGCCAGAGCTGTCAGTCTGCAAGGAGTTGCCAGTCTGCATGGTGTTGCCAGTCTGCATGGAGTTGCCAGTCTGCATGGAGTTGCCAGGCTGCAAGGAGCTGCCAGTCTGCAAGGAGCTGCCAGTCTGCATGAAACAGCCTGAGCTGCCAGTCTGCAAGGAGTTGCCAGTCTGCATGGAGTTGCCAGTCTGCAAGGAGTTGCCAGTCTGCATGGAGCTGCCAGTCTGCAAGGAGCTGCCAGTCTGTATAGAGCAGCCAGAGCTGTCAGTCTGCATGAAGCAGCCAGAGCTGCCAGTCTGCAAGGAGTTGCCAGTCTGCATGGAGTTGCCAGTCTGCATGGAGTTGCCAGTCTGCATGGAGTTGCCAGTCTGCATGGAGTTGCCAGTCTGCAAGGAGCTGCCAGTCTGCAAGGAGCTGCCAGTCTGCAAGGAGCCGCCAGAGCTGTCAATCTGCATGGAGCAGCCAGAGCCGCCAGTCAGCATGGAGCAGCCAGAGCCGCCAGTCAGTATGGAGCAGCCAGAGCCGCCAGTCAGCCAGACTCTTCCAGATCTGCCAGTCAGCCAGACTCTTCCAGATCTGCCAGTCAGCCAGACTCTTCCAGATCTGCCAGTCAACCAGACTCTTCCAGATCTGCCAGTCAACCAGACTCTTCCAGATCTGCCAGCCAACCAGACTCTTCCAGATCTGCCAGTCAGCCAGACTCTTCCAGATCTGCCAGTCAGCCAGACTCTTCCAGATCTGCCAGTCAGCCAAACTCTTCCAGATCTGCCAGTCAGCCAGACTCTTCCAGATCTGCCAGTCAGCCAGACTCTTCCAGATCTGCCAGTCAGCCAGACTCTTCCAGATCTGCCAGTCAACCAGACTCTTCCAGATCTGCCAGTCAACCAGACTCTTCCAGATCTGCCAGTCAGCCAAGATCCGCCAGTCAGCCAGGATCTGCCAGATCTGCTAGTCAGCCAGGATCCGCCAGTCAGCCAGGATCTGCCAGATCTGCTAGTCAGCCAGGATCCGCCAGTCGGCCAGGATCTGCCAGTCAGCCAGGATCCGCCAGTCAGCCAGGATCTGCCGGATTCAACTGCCTGGCTGGGCTTCATCTCAGTACTGGGCTTCCTCTCAGTACTGGGCTTCTTCTCAGTCCCGAGCTGCCCCTCAGTCCCGAGTTGCCCCTCAGTCCCGAGCTGCCTCAGTCCCGAGCTGCTCCTCTGTTATGTAGGGTTCTGGGTGAGGACTATTCGGCCATGGTCGGCGGTGAGGGTGGATTATCTCAGGACGCGAAGGGGAGGAATAATGACATTTATGAAGTAGGGTCCACGTCCGGAGCCGGAACCGCCACCATGGACAGACGCCCACCCGGACCCTCCCTATGGTTTTTGAGGTGCGTTCGGGAGTCCGCACCTTAGGGGGGGGGGTTCTGTCACGCCTTGGTCTTAGTATTTTGTGTTTTAGTTTATTAGTTAGTCAGACCAGGGTGTGACATGGGTTTATTATGTATTGTAGTTTCGTATTGGGGTTTGTAGTAGTTGGGATTGTAGCTGATTAGGGGTGTGTGTGTTTAATAGGTTTGGCTGCCTGAGGCGGTTCTCAATCAGAGTCAGGTGATTCTCGTTGTCTCTGATTGGGAACCGTATTTAGGTAGCCTGGGTTTCGCTTTACATTTCGTGGGTGATTGTTCCTGTCTCTGTGTTAGTTTCACCAGTCAGGCTGTAATAGGTTTCACGTTCTGTTTGTTGTTTTTGTATTTATTAGTTATTCGTGTATAGTTCGTTTGTTTGTCTTCACTAATAAACATGAGTAACCTACACGCTGCATTTCGGTCCGACTCTCTTTCAACAAAAGAACGCCGTTACAATATGTATATATTGTATTCTATACTATTCTACTGTATCTCAGTCTATGCCGCTATCCGTTATCAAGGTAAGACCCAAGTGCAGACTGAAGTAACAATGTTTATTGTTACAGGGGCAGGCAAATGACAGGTCAAGGCAGGCAGGGTCGAGAGTCCATATTGGAGCAAAGATACAGGACGGCAGGCAGGCTCAGACAGAGTTCAGTAATCTAGAGGTGGTGTCACGTTCTGACCTTAGTTCTTTTGTTATGTTTTGTTTTAGTATGGTCAGGGCGTGAGCTGGGTGTGTTGTCTATGTTCCTTTTTCTATGTTTTGGGATTTCTGTGTTTGGCCTGGTATGGTTCTCAATCAGAGGCAGCTGTCTATCGTTGTGCCTGATTGAGAACCATACTTAGGTAGCCTGGTTTCACTTTTGAGTTATGGGTGATTATTTTCCGTGTTAGTGTTTGTGCCACACCGGACTGTTTCATTTGTTTCGATTTTCGTTTGTTCTTTCACTTTGTTATTTTGTATTTTGTAGTGTTCAGATTTACATATTAAAATGGACACTTACCATGCTGCAAATTGGTCCGATATCACTTACTCCTCGTCAGAAGAAGAAGACGAGCGTTACAGAATCACCCACCAACCAAGGACCAAGCAGATTGGTAACGGGCTGCAGCAGCGATCTCAGGACTCCTGGACATGGGAGGAGATTCTGGACGGCAAGGGACACTGGGCACAGGCTGGAGAGTATCGCCGCCCCAAGGCAGAGCTGGAGGTAGCGAAAGCCGAGAGGCGGGGCTTTGAGGAGGCAGCACGGCAGCACGGTTGGAAGCCCGAGAGGCGGGGGCACACAGGGAGTGTGGCCAAGTCAGGTAGGACACTTGAGCCAACTCCCCGTGCTTACTGTGGAGAGAGAGGGACCAGGCAGGCACCGTGTTATGCCGTGAGGAGCATGGTGTCCCCGGGGCGCTGGCATAGCCCGGTGCGTTACATAGCAGCGCCTCGTATCGGCCGGGCTAGGGTGGGCATCGAGTCAGGTGCCATGAAGCCGGCTCAGCGCATCTGGTCTCCAGTGCGTCTCCTCGGGCCGGGGTACATGGCACCAGCCCTACGCATGGTGTCCACGGTTCGCCAGCACAGCCCAGTGCGGGCTATTCCACCTCGCCGCAATGGCCTGGCTATGGGGAGATTTCAGCCAGGTAAGGTTGGGCAGGCTCGGTGCTCGAGACCTCCAGTGCGTCTTCACGGTCTGGTCTATCCGGTGCCACCTCCACGCACCAGCCCTCTGGTGGCAGCCACCCGCACCAGGCTGTCTCTCTGTCTCCTCCCTACAGGTGCTCCCGCCTTTCCAGTGCTGCCAGAGTCTTCCTCCTGCCCAGCGCTGCAAGAGTCTCCTGTTTGTCCTGAGCTGCCAGTCTCCCTTCTGTCCTGAGCTGCCAGAGTCTCCCGTCTGTCCTGAGCTGCCAGATTCTCCCATTTGTCCTGAGCTGCCAGAGTCTCCCGTTTGTCCTGAGCTGCCAGTCTCCCGTCTGTCCTGAGCTGCCAGAGTCTCCCGTCTGTCCTGAGCTGCCAGAGTCTCCCGTTTGTCCTGAGCTGCCAGAGTCTCCCGTCTGCCCTGAGCTGCCAGAGTCTCCCGTCTGTCCTGAGCAGCCAGAGGCTCCCGTTTGTCCTGAGCTGCCAGAGGCTCCCGTCTGCCCAGCGCTGCCAGAGTCTCCCATCTGTCCTGAGCTGCCAAAGTCTCCCGTCTGTCCTGAGCTGCCAGTCTCCCGTCTGTCCTGAGCTGCCAGTCTCCCGTCTGTCCTGAGCTGCCAGAGTCTCCGGTTTGTCCTGAATTGCCAGTCTCCGTCTGTCCTGAGCTGCCAGTCTCCCGTCTGTCCTGAGCTGCCAGAGTCTCCCGTCTGCCCAGCGCTGCCAGAGTCTCCCGTCTGCCCAGCGCTGCCAGAGTCTCCCGTCAGTCCTGAACTGCCAGTCTCCCATCTGTCCTGAGCTGCCAGAGTCTCCCGTTTGTCCTGAGCTGCCAGTCTCCCGTCTGTCCTGAGCTGCCAGAGTCTCCCGTCTGTCCTGAGCTGCCAAAGTCTCCCGTCTGTCCTGAGCTTCCAGAGTCTCCCGTCTGTCCTGAGCTGCCAGAGTCTCCCATCTGTCCTGAGCTACCAGAGTCTCCCGTCTGTCCTGAGCTGCGAGAGTCTCCCATCTGTCCTGAGCTACCAGAGTCTCCTGTCTGTCCTGAGCTGCCAGAGTCTCCCGTCTGTCCTGAGCTTCCAGAGTCTCCCGTCTGTCCTGAGCTGCCAGAGTCTCCCGTCTGTCCTGAGCTGCCAGAGTCTCCCGTCTGTCCTGAGCTGCCAGAGTCTCCCGTTTGTCCTGAGCTGCCAGAGTCGCCCGTCTGTCCTGAGCTGCCAGAGTCTCCCGTCTGTCCTGAGCTGCCAGAGCCGCCCGTCTGTCCTGAGCTGCCAGAGCCACCCGCCTGTCCTGAGCTGCCAGAGCCGCCCGTCTGTCCTGAGCTGCCAGAGCCACCCGTCTGTCCTGAGCTGCCAGAGCCGCCCGTCTGTCCTGTGCTGCCAGAGCCGCCGTCAGTCAGGAGCTGCCAGAGCCGCCCGTCAGTCAGGAGCCACCCGTCAGTCAGGAGCTGCCAGAGCCGTCAGTCAGGAGCTGCCAGAGCCATCCGTCAGCCAGGAGCTGCCAGAGCCGCCCGCCTGTCCTGAGCTGCCAGAGCCGCCCGTCTGTCCTGAGCTGCCAGAGCCATCCGTTAGCCAGGAGCTGCCAGAGCCGTCCGTCAGCCAGGAGCTGCCAGAGCCGTCCGTCAGCCAGGAGCTGCCAGAGCCGTTCTTCAGCAAGGAGCTACCAGAGCCGCCCGTCAGTCAGGAGCTGCCAGAGCCGTCCGTCAGCCAGGAGCTGCCCGAGCCGTCCGTCAGTCAGGAGCTGCCAGAGCCGCCCGTTAGTCCGGAGCTGCCAGAATCGCCCGTCTCGCCGGCGCTGCCGGAATCGCCCTTCACTCCGGAGCTGCCGAAGTCACCCGCCTGTCTGGTGCTGCCGGACTCTCCCATTTGTCCGGTGCTGCCAGAATCTCCTGTCCATTTGGGACCCATTGCTAGGGTCCCCAGGTCCGAGGTCTGCGGTTATTTTGTATTTTGTAGTGTTCAGTTTTACATATTAAAATGGACACTTACCATGCTGAAAATTCGTCCGATATCACTTACTCCTCGTCGGAAGAAGAAGACGAGCGTTACAGGTGGAGCAACGGTACTGTACAGCAGGCAGGCTCAGGCAGACGGGTACAGGGTCAGGACAGGCAAAGGTCAAAAACCAGGAGGACAAGAAAAATAGAGGCTGGGAACTGACGGAACAAACGCTAGTAAGCTTGACAAACAAGACAAACTGGCACAGAAAACACTGGTATAAATACTCAGAGGATAAGTGGGGAAGATTGGCAACACCTGGAGGGGGTGGAGACAAGCACAAGGAAGGTGAAACAGATCAGGGCATGACAGCTGCTCTGTCATTGCTCATATGTTTATATATTCTTAATTCCATTCTTTTACTTAGATTTGTGTGTATTGGGTATATGTTGTGACATTTTTAGATAGTACTTGTTAGATATTACTGCACTGTCAGAGCTAGAAACACAAGCATTTCGCTACACCCGCAATAACATCTGCTTAACACGTGTATGTGACCAATAACATTTGATTTGATGATTTGAAAGACACAATGCACGATATGAATAAAATAAAATATGGAAATATTGAAATACAATATTGAGAACATTTTCAATAATACACCCTTGTCAACATTGACAAAATATTTATTTTGATACAATCACATTTCCTCCAATGCTTATGGAATGAAACAATTCAATATGACAATTGAAATGCCCTTAGCACACACGAGAACAACACAATACTATCTTTATCCATTGGAAACACTACAGGCATATATGACGACCAGTGACCACAGAATGATACTGATCATGAGTGACTGAACCTGTCAGACGTTGAGTACCTAGTTAGCATTCAGAAGAGGCTCAAATACCCACAAACTGTGTATGTTATTGAATGAACTGTCCCTACATGCAAACATGCTACATATGTACACTAAATTATACAAGCAGTAGGTACCACTTATAAAAAAAACCTGTGGATAACACAGTGTGACAAAATGTGATCGAACAGTCGACTAGAGTCGTTACAACCTTGTTTTGCCAATAAAGTCACCTTTCTGCTGCTATCCATAATCAACCCTTGAGAAAATGGCCTATGTGGTGTAGGCTCTGCTGCCTTTCACCGGCCAACTTTTAGACACCTAGTGGCTTTTAAACAAGCATCTCTCCACATAGCCCCTTTTAAAAAAGGTCCAATACCAAACGTGTCACATCTCAACATCCGCCCAGGACAATCCTAAACCATGACATGAGGTGTGATTCACTAGTCCAACATCTCAGGGGTTTAGATTCCTCTAGAATCTGTAGCTTCAAGCAGCCTCTGTTTTTTCAGCCCAGTTCCCGGTTGCACTATCCCTCCAGTCCTGGTGGTGCCGCTGTGTGTCTAGAGCCAGCCCTCTTTCTGGGTGTTCTCCAGTATCTCCTCATACAGCCAGCTCTGAATGAACTCCTGGAACCACTCCACCAGTTCAAACAGCTGCTTGTACTCCTCTGGGTAGACATGGCCTGTCAGTAACACCCTCCTGCATTCCCATCTCGTTCAGCAGTTTAGGAACACTGTCTAGACTCCACATACTGGGAGAGAGAGGGAGGGACGGTAGGGGGAGAGAGAGGGACGGTAGGGGGAGAGTAGGTGGAGAGAGAGGGAGGGTAGGGGGAGAGAGAGGGACGGTAGGAGGAGAGAGAGGGAGGGTAGGGGGAGAGAGAGGGACGGTAGGAGGAGAGAGAGGGAGGGTAGGGGGAGAGTGAGGGAGGGTAGGGGGAGAGTGAGGAAAAGGGCCAACTTAATTATCAATGTGGACAAGGATTAAAATCTAATCAAATCAAAAGGTACTTGACACATGTGCCAAATACACCTGGTATTTGTAGTGAAATGCTTACTTAAAAGCCTTTAACCAACAATGCAGTTAAGAAAAATAAGTTAAGTAAAAAATAGAAAATAACTTTCTCTCCCTCTTCCTCCATCTCCTGTCTCTTGATTGCCCCTCCTTCCTTCAAAAACATCCACTGAGCATTTGATGTGATGTGTTTTTATCTGAATCTGTGTTGTTTAACACTGTTCATTTCTACGCTGTTTTGTGTAAAACCAATAAGACATTGTCCACATGATCAACACAAACCCAGTAGCTGGAGCACAGTTATGGAGCTACTAATTTGCTGTTGTTTGCGTGGATGTGTTGTTATATGGGATGTACTTGTCCATTAACAACACCACTGTCTCTACCAGGACAGTGACGGCCACAGCAGACAGGTTCCTGTGGGTCAGGGCTGAGGGGGACGTTCGGTCTGTTCTAGTCTGCTGGGGCTGAGGCCAGCCAGGGTCAGAGAACAGCTAGTCCAGCTTTTTAAGGTCAGTTTCTGGATCAGGACCCTGGGGTTACAGGGGTTACAGGTTGCCTCAGGGTGGGCCCTAGCCCGGGGCTGGCAAGACGCAGACCACACAGTCACCACAGTGTACACGCCTGGGTGGATAGATGGAGAGAGGGAGGAGGGATGTTGGCCACATGCTGTGAATGGAGGAGGAGCAGAGGTTAGGAAGAAGAGATAAGGAAGAATTCTGAGTAAGTGTCTCTATGGTTAGGAGTGGGACTAAATATGATTCTGGGTGCAATAGCTTTTGGTTAGACACCACTCAATGAGAACTTTTTTCATGAGTAGAGACTGTCTGCATCTTTGCTTAGTTTGGAAAAATAGTTATGACAGCTACAATTGATTGAGAGACCACGTCTATGCACTGTACTGTCAACCTAAGCATGTCATGCAGCACAAGCACATGTCCTTGAAATATGACAATGTCCCAATTGTAACTAACATTCTAGCTGGCACACAAGCCCGACACCACGTGACTTCAGTTAGCTAAGGATCTATGACCAAAATCTATTCTCATTGTTAAATTCTATTAGATCGCGACATACAGCTGTGTGAATAATTTCCCTTAGCTAGCTGCGTTTGAATCGGATCAATGATTTAGCAAGCAAGCTATATCAAACAGATGTAGACAAAGCTGAGGACGGTAGTTAGCTAGTTAGTTACATTATCATTATATACCAGCCTAAACCTTTACTTTAGAAAGCTAAACATGCCCAAACAGTTTGGAGATGTCTGTATGTCTGGCTAGTTCGCTTGCATGACTTGTATTATTACGGAAACTGAACTGCAACACTGTCTTTAGCAGGTAGTTAGCTTGCTAACTTTCGAGAAATCTGGCAAGCTGATCAGCCACATCAAGTATGATAAATCGCGCGACGGTTGGCATCCAATGTTAATGGTGCATTACTGCCACCTTCTGGACGGGGTATTCAATAACAAACTTAAAAACCATTACGGGAAAGATCATTCAAAATGAAACACTTCAACAAACAAAACCCATCCCACTTGTTCAACCACAGGCCACTCCAAAATACATCCCTACACAGGCTCAGGGGCTTCTGATGTCGGAACATCCACCGACAGGATTTCTTGCAAGGCCTCGGATGTGAAATCACAAAGACCACAAAAACGTTCAGCTGCATTCACAATAATTCCAATTTTCATAGACTTCTACTCCGCTTGTGCTGTACAGTTTATGACCATTGCAATAAATAATACAAAGTCCACCTTTTTAACATGTAGCATTTCACTATGTTGGTTTCACTAGAAACCTTCACTGGTCATGGTGGCTCTACTACCCTTGTTTCTTCCCCGCCGCTCATTCCTTCCATTCTTCTCACCGCCTCCAGATGGGAGACATGCTGGACACTCCTTAACCTTGCCACCTCATTGTCCTTCACACTAACAGGGCATTCCATGAATTCAGGCGCATGTTCACGTCCACAGTTGCAACATTTCACTTCACCTGCCATATGATACTCTTTCCTTCTGCACACGCTTGACACATTACCAAATCATTTACATTTATGACACTGAAGGGGTTTGTGCACAAAAGCTCTTACAGGGTATCTCATGAATCCTAACTTTATATGAGAAGGGAGAAACTCTTCATCATAGAAGAGTAGCATGGATGAAGTTCATTTATTTTCACCGTCCACCGTACAGGTCAGTCAACATGCACCAACCACTCCATCAATGTCTTTAGTAATATCCTCTGCCTTTATTTCTTCCGCCACACTAGAAATAACCCCCTAGAGAGGCGCCCTGTTATGATAATCAATACAGGAAACATTACACTCCAATATCTTTTTGAGTCTTAAAACACGCTTCTTCTGCTCCGCAGACACAATTTAAAAAAAAATAAGACCACTATTTGTGACTAACAACGAATCAACACTTTACTCCGACACATTCCGTATTTTCCTTCATTACACGGATTTCCCAAGCAGCATTGATCCAAAACACTCACTCTGACCAAACACGGGTCTCGTGGTTTCCTATTTTCCACCACAGCTTTACTTCTCTTGTTTCCCTTATTCTTCATCACGGTAACCGACTCATTCTCACTTTCTGCACTATTAGCTTCACCCGAGTCACTAGCAGTTTTAAACAAAACTTCAGTTTCCACCAGAGCATGTGGGCGGAGTTGAGTGGTTGGAAATCCTGCTAATCCATAAGCGCTCCTACATGTCTTCTTCTTCAATGATGTTTAACAGCAGTTGGCATCCAATATGTTGCATTACTGCCACCTACTAGACTGGAGTACAACTCCAAAATAACACCACCCTACGCCACTATTTAAATCTATTTAGTCCTACATCATGCCAACAACCTGAAAGGATGGGACATCACCACTTAACACACCCTGTCTCTCTGCTGAGAGTTACAGGGTGTCTCGCACACCCAAATACCTCCCTGCTGCTGCCACCAGAACCTCAATTTTCTGCGACTTACATTCCATCCCTGCAGTACAGTTGATAACCATTGCTATAAATGCTAAAAATCCAACCTTCCTAAAACATATATCATTTGTTGGCCTATCCTTCTGTACTGGTACAGATCTACTACTCACACCACTCCTCTTCAGGATCCTTCTCCCTTGACCCATCTTCCTCTACTGTCTTCACTGCCTCAGCATATGACAACTTCTGCACTACTCTAACACGGAACCCAAACCGCCTGCGCGCGTGCGCCATCGTGTGCTATCGTGCATAAATGTATTTTGTCCCCCTACACCAAACGTGATCACGACATGCAGGTTAAAATATCAAAACAAACTCTGAACCAATTACATTAATTTGGGGACAGGTCAAAAAGCATTAAACATGTATGGCAATTTAGCTAGTTAGCTTGCACTTGCCAACTAATTTGTCCTATTTAGCTAGCTTGCTGTTGCTAGCTAATTTGTCTTGGGATATAAACATTGAGTTGTTATTTTACCTGAAATGCACAAGGTCTTCTACTCTGACAATTAATCCACACATAAAACGGCCAACCAAATCGGTTCTAGTCATCTCTCCTCCTTCCAGACTTTTTCATCGTTGAACTTATATGGTGATTGGCATCTACACTTTTACCACAACAACCGGCAAAACATTTCGTCTTTCAATCACCCATGTGGGCATAATCAATGAGGAAATGGCACCTGGGTACCTGCTTCTATAAACCACTGAGGAGATGGGAGAGGCAGGACTTTCAGTGTGATCTGCGTCAGAAATAGGAATGACTTCTACTTTAGCCCTTGGCATCGCAGACTCTCGTTGACGCGCGTGGGGAGTGTGGATGAAATAATTAAATAGCATGGATTTCTAAATGTACGCTCGCGCACGCGATGTGTCTGGTCTGGTCAGCATGTAACCCTGGAAACCTTAACCTGCCTCTCTTGCACGGGACATTTCTGATCCCCAGTTCCATGGCACCCCTACAGTTAACACATACCATTTCTTTGTCTCATGCCCATCTGCACACTATTCACACGTAGGAACCTCCCTCCTACACATTGCTGCCACATGTCCATAAGCTTGACAAATGTAACAACGTAATGTATTCGGTACAAAAGCTCGTCCAGGATAATTTCAATTAAAACAAATGCCCAATGGAGCCTTTTTGAATACAGCCAACAGCAATGAGATAACATTTTAGTAACTGTAACGGTTTTCTTTTGGTGAAGGAGAGGCGGACCAAAACGCAGGGTGGTTATATTGATTCATGTTTAATAAAAAAAAAGATAACCACGAACACTACAAAACAATAAACGTGGAAAACCAAAAACAGCCCTATCTGGTGCAAACACAGAGACAGGAACAATCACCCACAAACACACAGTGAAACCCAGGCTACCTAAGTATGATTCTCAATCAGAGACAACTAATGACACCTGCCTCTGATTGAGAACCATACTCGGCCGAAACATGTAAATACCCAAATCATAGAAAAACAAACATAGACTGCCCACCCCAACTCACGCCCTGACCATACTAAATAATGACAAAACAAAGGAAATAAAGGTCAGAACGTGACAGTAACAGAGTCTCCATTTGATCGGCCAGAAGGCACTTGTAAAAATTATTTTTTTAAATTCCAAGACTGTTGTTGTGGAAATTGCAAGATTATGTTATAATGCTTGTATTGCATTATAATGGTCGTTTTAGTCGACAGAATAGAGTGTTCTGTTAACTACTGTGTGTGTTCTACTGAGGAGGGCCTCTATGAGATAGCACTGACAGAGGATATTTCCGATGTCTTTGGGTGATAAAACCTAAAGAGCATTCCAGATAACATGAGGTAATGTTTTTGCTATACCATACTAGGGTGAGACAGTTCCAGTTTGGAGTAGGAGGACCAGACACTGGTCTATACAATGAAAACTGTTGACACAGCAGTAACTGTCTGCTATGTATTATAGATACCTTTCATACAAATCTTAACCTTGGGACCATTCTATGTATCTGTTGTTTGTCATGTAGGTTGAGAGGGGTGTATCTTTGCTATAAAACATCTCAGTATGTTATGAACTTGAGTGAAGACCCAAAAGCGGTTTTAACAGAAAACAGAGTTCTTTAATGAAAAAACAGGAATGGCATAAATCCTCTTCCAACGTTGTCAGCGGAACAAAAAGAACGTTAGTATAGTGCAGGTGGCACCTGCCAGGCAGACTCCGACAGGACAGGACAAGGTGGAAGCAAACGAGACGACAGCTTGCTTCTGGCATCAAAAAACACAAACAAGAATCAGACACTGAAAGTAGCAGGAACAGAGAAAGAAATAGAGACCTAATCAGAGGGGGAAGAGAGAACAGGTGTGAAAGAGTGAATGAGCTAGTTAGAGGAGATGTAGAACAGCTGAAGAATGAGAGACAGAGAAGGTAACCTAAAAAGACCAGCAGAGAGAGAGAGTGAAGAGAAAGGACAGGAACAGACATAAGACATGACAGTACCCCCCCACTCACCGAGCGCCTCCTGGCGCACTCGAGGAGGAAACCTGGCGGCAACGGAGGAAATCATCGATCAGCGAACGGTCCAGCACGTCCCGAGAGGGAATGGGAAGCGGTCTGAGACGGCCGGCAGGAGGAGAGTTCCCAGATTTAGTCTGCGCGCAGACCGAACAAGCGGCGACAAATCGACGCGCGTCACGTTCCCGAGTGGGCCACCAGAAACGCTGGCGAATGGAAGCGAGCGTACCCGAACGCCGGGGTGGCCGGCTAACTTGGCAGAGTGGGCCCACTGAAGAACGGCCGGACGAGTAGGAACGGGAACGAACAGAAGGTTCCTAGGACAAGCTCGCGGCGACGGAGTGTGAGCGAGTGCTTGCTTTACCTGCCTCTCAATTCCCCAGACAGTCAACCCGACAACACGCCCGTCAGGGAGAATCCCCTCGGGGTCGGTGGAGACCTCAGAAGAACTGAAGAGACGAGATAAAGCATCAGGCTTGGTGTTTTTGAGCCCGGACGATAAGAAATAACAAACTCGAAACGAGCGAAAAACAGAGCCCAACGAGCCTGACGCGCATTAAGTCGTTTGGCTGAACGGATGTACTCAAGGTTCCTATGGTCAGTCCAAACGACAAAAGGAACGGTCGCCCCCTCCAACCACTGTCGCCATTCGCCTAGGGCTAAGCGGATGGCGAGCAGTTCGCGATTACCAACATCATAGTTACGTTCTGACGGCGATAAGCGATGAGAGAAAAACGCGCAAGGATGGATCTTGCCGTCAGAGAGAGAGCGCTGAGAAAGGATGGCTCCCACGCCCACCTCTGACGCGTCAACCTCAACAACAAACTGGCTAGAGATGTCAGGTGTAACAAGAATAGGAGCGGATGTAAAACGATTCTTAAGAAGATCAAAAGCTCCCTGGGCGGAAACGGACCACTTAAAGCACGTCTTAACAGAAGTAAGGGCTGTGAGGGGAGCTGCCACCTGACTGAAATTACGGATGAAACGACGATAGAAATTAGCGAAGCCCAGAAAGCGCTGCAGCTCGACGCGTGACTTAGGAACGGGCCAATCAATGACAGCCTGGACCTTAGCGGGATCCATCTTAATGCCCTCAGCGGAAATAACGGAACCGAGAAAAGGGACAGAGGCGGCATGAAAAATGCACTTCTCAGCCTTCACATAAAGACAGTTCTCCAAAAGGCGCTGGAGGACGCGTCGCACGTGCTGAACATGAATCGAGAGAGACGGAGAAAAAATCAGGATATCATCCATGTAAACGAAAACAAAAATGTTCAGCATGTCTCTCAGGACGTCGTTAACTAGTGCCTGAAAGACAGCTGGAGCGTTAACGAGGCCGAAAGGAAGAACCCGGTATTCAAAGTGCCCTAACGGAGTGTTAAACGCCGTCTTCCACTCGTCCCCCTCCCTGATGCGCACGAGATGGTAGGCGTTACGAAGGTCCAATTTGGTGAAAAACCTGGCTCCCTGCAGGATCTCGAAGGCTGAAGACATAAGAGGAAGCGGATAACGATTCTTAACTGTTATGTCATTCAGCCCTCGATAATCCACGCATGGGCGCAGGGACCCGTCCTTCTTCTGAACAAAAAAAAACCCCGCTCCGGCGGGAGAGGAGGAGGAGACAATGGTACCGGCGTTGAGCGAAACCGACAAATAATCCTCGAGAGCCTTACGTTCGGGAGCCGAGAGAGTATAATCTACCCCGGGGGGGAGTAGATCCCGGAAGGAGATCAATACTACAGTCATACGACCGGTGTGGAGGGAGAGAAGTGGCCTTGGAACGACTGAACACCGTGCGCAGATCGTGATACTCCTCCGGCACCCCTGTCAAATCGCCAGGCTCCTCCTGTGAAGTAGAGACAGAGGAAACAGGAGGGATAGCAGACATTAAACAGGTTACATGACAAGAAACATTCCAGGATAGGATAGTATTACTAGACCAATTAATAGAAGGGTTATGGCGCACTAGCCAGGGATGACCCAAAACAACAGGTGTAAAAGGTGAACGAAAAATTAAAAAAGAAATGGTTTCGCTATGATTACCAGAGACAGTGAGGGTTAAAGGCAGCGTCTCACGCTGAATCTTGGGGAGAGAACTACCATCTAAAGCGAACAAGGCCGTGGGCTCCCCTAACTGTCTGAGAGGAATGTCATGTTCCCGAGCCCAGGTCTCGTCCATAAAACAGCCCTCCGCCCCAGAGTCTATCAAGGCACTGCAGGAAGCAGATGAACCGGGCCAGCGGAGATGGACCGGAAAAGTAGTGCGTGATCCAGAAGGAGAGGCCTGAGTAGTTGCGCTCACCAGTAGCCCTCCTCTTACTGATGAGCTCTGGCTTTTACTGGACATGAGGTGACAAAATGACCAGCGGAGCCGCAGTAGAGACAGAGGCGATTGGTGATTCTCCGTTCCTTCTCCTTGGCCGAGATGCGGATACCCCCCAGCTGCATAGGCTCAGCATCCGAGCCGGCGGAGGAGGGTGGCAGTGATGCGGCAGGTGGCAGTGATGTGGAGAGGGAGCAGCGGAGAACGCGAGCTCCTTTCCTCGAGCTCGGCGACGAAGATCAAACCGTCGCTCTATGCGAATAGCGAGAGCTATTAAGGAGTCCAGACTGGAAGGAACCTCCCGGGAGAGGATCTCGTCCTTAACCTCGACGAGGAGACCCTCCAGAAAACGAGCGAGCAAAGCCGGCTCGTTCCAGTCACTTGAGGCAGCGAGAGTGCGAAACTCAATAGAATAATCCGTTATGGATCGATTCCCCTGACATAGGGAAGACAGGGCCCTGGAAGCCTCCTCCCCAAAAACAGAACGGTCAAAAACCCGTATCATCTCCTCCTTAAAGTCTTGATACTGGTTAATACACTCAGCCCTCGCCTCCCAGACTGCCGTGCCCCACTCACGCGCCCGTCCGGTAAGGAGAGAAATGACGTAGGCGTGCGGGCTGCGCTCCTGGAGTAAGTGTTGGGCTGGAGAGAGAACACCACATCACACTGAGTGAGGAATGAGCGGCACTCAGTGGGCTCCCCAGAGTAACACGGCGGGTTGTTGATCCTGGGCTCCGGAGACTCGGAAACCCTGGAAGTGGGCGGTGGATCGAGGTGGAGTTGGTGAACCTGTCTTGTGAGGTCGGAGACTTGGACGGCCAGGGTCTCAACGGCATGTCGAGCAGCAGACAATTCCTCCTCGTGTCTGCCTAGCATCGCTCCCTGGATCTCGACGGCGGAGTGAAAAGGGTCCGGAGCCGCTGGGTCCATTCTTGGTCTGATTCTTCTGTTATGAACTTGAGTGAAGACCCAAAAGCGGTTTTAACAGAAAACAGAGTTCTTTAATGAAAAAACAGGAATGGCATAAATCCTCTTCCAACGTTGTCAGCGGAACAAAAAGAACGTTAGTATAGTGCAGGTGGCACCTGCCAGGCAGACTCCGACAGGACAGGACAAGGTGGAAGCAAACGAGACGACAGCTTGCTTCTGGCATCAAAAAACACAAACAAGAATCAGACACTGAAAGTAGCAGGAACAGAGAAAGAAATAGAGACCTAATCAGAGGGGGAAGAGAGAACAGGTGTGAATGAGTGAATGAGCTAGTTAGAGGAGATGTAGAACAGCTGAAGAATGAGAGACAGAGAAGGTAACCTAAAAAGACCAGCAGAGAGAGAGAGTGAAGAGAAAGGACAGGAACAGACATAACAAGACATGACACAGTAGCCATTGTGTTGTCACTTTCAATGGTTCATTAGAAATGGTGCATCATTGAAAGTTATTGCTATTGCAAAGCTCTTATTATTAAAGATGTAGTTTAAGTATAACTCTGACTGGTGTGTGAAGTTTGTCTCTCTCCTCATTTGGTAATACAGAAATTAACCACCACACTGTTCATTGAAGAACACACCTGCACATTGCCACTTTAAGTGAGTATGTTCGAAATGGAGTTCCCACGTGGACTACGTTGGAAAAAAGAGCCTTCACTTGGCCAACGCACTGAAGAGTTTATGATGGTGCGCTATACTAAACATATGTTCATTAGACCTGACAACTTAGAAAGAATATTACCGAGATCGCAACCTCAGTTGAAAATTCACAGCAAGCTCTACGAGACGAGCTTAATGACCCTATCAAACTGGATGATCTCATTAAGAGTAACGCTGACCTTCAGACTAAGATTACGGCCGACCTGAAGGAGATGAAAATCAAGAAGTATAAACGCGATTTCGAAGAAAAGAACAACGGACTAATATACCTCTGGCAAGATCCTGAGCACAAGAAACCACAAAACCGGAAGAGACAAGCCGATGACAGACGCAGAGTTCCTCTGTCAGACCAACTATCCACAGACAGCGCTAACTCTGGCTCCTCTACCAACAGTGAGTTATTTCTACAACAGAGTGCGGGGACGCCGGGGACAACACCCCCAGCACGTAATCCCCGGCGCATACGTCAGGGGAAGAAGAAATCCACTACCATCCCGCGACAACTAACAATTGAAATCCAGGACGGGCTCCCAGTCCAACAGGAGCTAAATGTCTTCAATTTATAAAGTAAGACCCTGACATCCGCTCACCTTAGCGTTCTCAATAAGGAGTTATCATTTGTACCCACTGCATACATTAATGACTTTGACGTCCAGAAAGATCTATTCAAGTGTTTCCGGAATCTGCGAATGCGTGAGTTCTTTGATAAGAGTGAAATTTACTCCACTTGAAATGCCATCCTCAATGAGATGTATACATAGGTTTACCACACTAATCAATAGACTTACCTGTCGTACCATGAGTCAAGGGGGAGATGGAGCCATTAACCCAGCTGAGATTCCTGAGAACTCTGAGAGAACCACATTGAGAGCAAAAAGTTCATTCGTACCTCCCCCCAAACGCAATGCATCCACAGAAACCTTCTGTAGGATTGTTGAAAATGATGTAGGTGACCTACTGAAATATAAACACAAATCCTATGATAACCTGAATAGAGATGAGAGAATGGCTCTTAAGGACTAATCCTTCGATTATCATAAACAATGTGACAAAGGAGGAGGAATTTAGAAACAAAACAAATGTGACTATGTGAATGAATGTCGCCGACAACTATTTAAAGGTGACTTCTATCACAAACTGAATTATGACCCTATCCTAGAATTCCAGCATAATATCTCATCCACAGTGGAAAGCTGTTTGGAATCAGGACAAATCACCCAAAAATAAGTGTGAAATTTCCTAAGATACCAAATTTCTGTACAGTCACTAAATTACACAAACAAGTGTCTCCTCCCCAGGTAGACCCATTGAAGCAGCAAAAGACTCTGTGACATCCAACATTTCTAAGTTTGTGGATTACCACATTAAACCGATGGTTGAGAATCTCCCATGTTATGTCAAAGACACTCGTCACATGATCTCATTGATAGAGGGCTTAGGAAGCATACCAGAGGGCACCCTGCTGGCCACTTTTGATGTGGAGAGCTTGTACACTAACATCCCACACATTGGAGGCTTGCAGGTGCAGTAATACTTCCTTCAGCAAAGATACTCTACCCTTGTTCCATGCAATCACTGCATCTTACAACTTTACTGAACTGCTATTATCCAATAACTATTTTGTCTTTGAGTCAGACTTTTCCCTTCAAATTTGGGGTGTAGCCATGGGCTCCCCCTTTTCCCCCAACTATGCAAACCTGTGTGTGGAACAATTTGAGGAAGCACTCCTTTACAAAACAGAGACACGTCCTCTACTTTCTAAAATCCTCCTATGGAAGAGATCCATAGATGATGTCTTTGTGCTCTGGGAAGGAAGTCAGCAGGAACTAAATTAATTCCAAACTCTACTAAACGGGAACACTGAACACCTCAAATTCTCCATGCAGACTGATGAAAGAAAAATCAAATACTAATGATGCATTACACACAGACTTATACACAAAGCCCACAGACCACAATGCCTTGCTACAGTATGTGCATCCCCTTCCCCTCAAGAATGATCTACCATATAGCCAGTTATGCAGGTTAAACGAATCTGTGGCCACCAGACAGATTTTGACAGCAAAGCTAAAGAAATAACGGACAAATTCAAAATGAGAGGCTACAAGGACTAAACTTTTGATGCTGCAATGATGAAAATATCTCAAAAACCAAGAGAGGAATTACTAAAAACTCAAAAAGCACTGGCATATTCTGAAATCAGACAAAACAAAATCGTACACTTCTTCAAGGAACCCCCACTGGTGGTCTATAAGCATGGTTGCAATATTGAAGATAGCTTGGTGAGATCTGACCTGCCCCCTGAGCCCACTCAGACACTCTTGACACCCATTCCAAATGGGAACTTCAAATAGGACACATGCCATATTAAACAGCATAACAAATTATAATTGAATAGAGCCATTGTGATTTTATGATCGTAATCAAATCGAAATGATTATGTTATAGTCACTGTGTCATGCATAGGTGTAATAGGTGGCAGGGAAGTCAGGAGCAGGAGAGTCAAATGGAGTGTAAAATGGAGTCTTTTAATAAAGTCCACGGAGTATACTCCATAACACTAAAAGTACATAACAAACGTGGGTACAAATAACCCGACACGCACCTTTACAACAAACACACTACACTGACAATAAAACAATCTCTGACAAAGACATGAGGGGAAACAGAGGGTTATATACACAGCAGGTAATGAATGGGATTGTAAACAGGTGTGTGGGAAGACAAGACAAAACCAATGGAAAATGAAAAAAGGATCAATGATGGCTAGAAGACCGGTGACGTCGAACACCGAGCACCGCTTGAACAAGGAGAGGCAACGACTTCGGCAGAAGTCGTGACACACTGAACTTATTATGTATTAATCAGATGTTAAAAATGTTCTTGAATTTGTAGTGTAGGCCAATTAATTGTGCTAATATTATATACTAATAATGTTCTGGCCCGCCAACTATTAGCTCAGTAAAAAAAATGGGGCTAGTGTCAGGATTTGGCCAGGGTTGTTCCGGGTTTTGGTCAGTAGATGCCCCCATTGTGCTTTTTGTCCCTATGTTTTTCCCTTGATCCCCATTATTATTTGCACCTGTGTCTCGTTTCCCCTGATTGTATTTAAACCCTTTGTTTCCCTCAGTTCTGTGCTCTGTGTTTGTATGTTAGCACCCTGCCCTAGTGTTCTGTGTGCTCTTGTCGATTCCGGGTGACGTTCTTGTGGTATTCTGGTGTTTGTTTGTTTGTTTTTGGTGAGTTTCTTTTGAGGTCTTTTTGTGTTTTACCTACCACCTTTTGGATTTGCCATTTTTGTATTTTAGGATTTTTTCTTTATTAAATACACCGTCTTAAGTACTGCTGTGTCTGCCTCATCTTCTGGGTTCTGCTGTCTATTCGTGGCTCAGTTGGTTAAGTGACTGTTTCTCTCTCCGGAGACCCAGGTTCGAAACCGGGTCCTGACAGCTAGTTGACGAACCCTGGCCTATTGTATAGATATTAGAACAAAAATGAACTAAATACTTAAGAGATTATATGTGTTGTTTATAAATACTTAGCTACAATGACACACTCGATTAATCTTGCGCGGGCGCCAGTCTGGGCGTGTTTTGCACCGGCTGAAAGTTGATTGCTTTCGATTTGGAACTGGGCTGCCTCCCGGGTGTGAGTCAAGGGTCAGTGCTATCCGGGAATCTTGGAACGTCCCTACGCTAAACCTTAACCCAGATAAAAGCGTCTGCTAAAATGGCATATACTATTATTATACTTAACAAAAATATAAATGCAATATGTAACAATTTCAATGATTTTACTCATTAAAACTTCACATAAGGAAATTGAAATAAATATTAGGCCCTAATCTATAGATTTCACATGGCTGGGAATACAGATATGCATCTGTTGGTCACAAAAAAGTAAGGGTGTGTGACCGCCACTTGCCTTATGCAGCGCGACACATCAAATCAAATCAAAATCAAATCAAATTGATTTATATAGCCCTTCGTACATCAGCTGATATGTCAAAGTGCTGTACAGAAACCCAGCCTAAAACCCCAAACAGCAAGCAATGCAGGTGTAGAAGCACGGTGGCTAGGAAAAACTCCCTAGAAAGGCCAAAACCTAGGAAGAAACCTAGAGAGGAACCAGGCTATGTGGGGTGGCCAGTCCTCTTCTGGCTGTGCCGGGTGGAGATTATAACAGAACATGGCCAAGATGTTCAAATGTTCATAAATTACCAGCATGGTCCAATAATAATAAGGCAGAACAGTTGAAACTGGAGCAGCAGCACGGCCAGGTGGACTGGGGACAGCAAGGAGTCATCATGTCAGGTAGTCCTGGGGCATGGTCCTAGGGCTCAGGTCCTCCGAGAGAGAGAAAGAGAGAGAGAAAGAGAGAATTAGAGAGAGCACACTTAAATTCACACAGGACACCGAATAGGACAGGAGAAGTACTCAAGATATAACAAACTGACCCTAGCCCCCGACACATAAACTACTGCAGCATAAATACTGGAGGCTGAGAAAGGAGGGGTCAGGAGACACTGTGGCCCCATCCGAGGACACCCCCGGACAGGGCCAAACAGGAAGGATATAAACCCACCCACTTTGCCAAAGCACAGCCCCCATACCACTAGAGGGATATCTTCAACCACCAACTTACCATCCTGAGACAAAGCTGAGTATAGCCCACAAAGATCTCCGCCATGGCACAACCCAAGGGGGGGCGCCAACCCAGACAGGATGACCACATCAGTGAATCAACCCACTCAATGCTCTACTTTCCGGCTACCCGGATAAAGCACTAAATAAACTTCAGTTAATGCTAAATACGGCTGCTAGAATCCTGACTAGACCCAAAAGATTTGATCATATTACTCCAGTGCTAGCCTCCCTAAACTGGCTTCCCGTCAAAGCAAGGGTGACATGATGATA
>NW_027010393.1:0-32337 GCF_036934945.1 Oncorhynchus masou masou
CTCTGCATTCTGACTGTGGTAGAGAACCCTCTGCATTCTGACTGTGGTAGAGAACCCTCTGCATTCTGACTGTTGGTAGAGGAACACCGTATTCTGACTGTGGTATAAGACATCTGTATTCTGACTGTGGTATGAAGACACTAGGCATTCTGACTGTGGTAGAGAAGAACCATACTGTTCGACTGTGTTAGAGAACCACTCTGCATTCTGACTGTGGAAGAGAACACTAGGCATTCTGACTGTGAAGAAGACCTCACGTTGACTGTGGAAGAGAACCCTCTGCATTCTGACTGTAAGTGAGAACACTGTATTCTGACTGTGGAAGAGAACACACTGCATTCTGACTATGGAAGAGAACCCTCTACATTCTGACTGTGGTAGAGAACCCTCAGGCATTCTGACTGTGGTAGAGAACCCTCTGCATTCTGACTGTGGTAGAGAACCCCTGCATTCTGACTGTGGTAGAGAACACTAGGCATTCTGACTGTGGTAGAGAACACTAGGCATTCTGACTGTGGTAGAGAACACACCGCATTCTGACTGTGTGAGAACACTCTGTATTCTGACTGTGGTAGAGAACACTGCATCCTGACTGTGGTAGAGAACACTCTGCATTCTGACTGTGGTACAGAACACTCTGCATTCTGAGCTGTGGTAGAGACCCTCTGCATTCTGACTGTGGTAGAGAACACTCTGCATTCTGACTGTGTAGAGACACTGCACTGTATTCTGACTGTGGTAGTGAGAACCCTCTGCATTCTGACTGTGGTAGGGAACCCTCTGCATTCTGACTGTGGTAGAGAAACTAGGCATTGTGACTTAGAAGACACCGCATTCGACTATTGGTAGAGAACACTCTGTATTCTGACTGTGTTAGAGAACCCTCTGTATTCTGACTGTGGTAGAGAACACTCTGTATTCTGACTGTGGTAGAGGAACACTCTGTATTCTTGACTGTGGTACAGAACACTCTGTATTCTGACTGTGGTACAGAACACTCTGTATTCTGACTGTGGTGAGGAGAACCTCCTGCATTCTGACTGTGGTAGAGAAACACTGTATTCTGACTGTGGTAGAACACTCTGTACTGACGCATTCTGACTTCTGACTGTGGTAGAGAACACACTGTATTCTGACTGTGGTAGAGAACCCTCTGCATTCTGACTGTGGTAGAGAACCCTCTGCATTCTGACTGTAGAGAACACTCTGTATTCTGACTGTGGTAGAAGAACACTGGTATTCTGACTGTGGTACAGAACACTCTGTGTATTCTGAGCTCGTGCAGAACTGTCTGTATTCTGACTGTGGTAGAGAACCCTCTGCATTCTGACTGTGGTAGTAGTGCCTGTAATTCTGACTGTGGTAGAGAAACACCGCTGTTCTGACTGAATATCGAGCTGGGTAGAGAACACACTGCATTCTGACTGTGGTAGAGAACTGTATTCTGACTGTGGTGGAAGGAGCTGTGCTCTGTATTACATTGTGTTGAGAACACACCGCATTCTGACTGTGGTAGAGAACCTCTGCATTCTGACTGTGAGTAGGGAACACACCGCATTCTGACTGTGGTAGAGAACACTCTGCATTCTGACTGTGGTAGAGAACCCTCTGTATTCTGACTGTGGTAGAGAACACTCTGCATTCTGACTGTGGTAGAGAACACTCTGTATTCTGACTGTGGTAGAGAACCCTGCATTCTGACTGTGGTAGAGAACACTCTGCATTCTGACTGTGGTAGAGAACACTCTGCATTCTGACTGTGGTAGAGAACACTCTGCATTCTGACTGTGGTAGAGAACACTCTGTATTCTGACTGTGGTAGAGAACACTGCATTCTGACTGTGGTAGAGAACACCTGTATTCTGACTGTGGTAGAGAACACTCTGTATTCTGACTGTGGTAGAGAACACTCTGCATTCTGACTGTGGTAGAGAACCCTCTGCATTCTGACTGTGGTAGAGAACACTCTGCATTCTGACTGTGGTAGAGAACACTCTGCATTCTGACTGTGGTAGAGAACCCTCTGCATTCTGACTGTGGTAGAGAACACTCTGCATTCTGACTGTGGTAGAGAACACTCTGCATTCTGACTGTGGTAGAGAACACTCTGTATTCTGACTGTGGTAGAGAACACTCTGTATTCTGACTGTGGTAGAGAACACTCTGCATTCTGACTGTGGTAGAGAACACTCTGTATTCTGACTGTGGTAGAGAACACTCTGCATTCTGACTGTGGTAGAGAACACTCTGTATTCTGACTGTGGTAGAGAACACTCTGCATTCTGACTGTGGTAGAGAACACTCTGCATTCTGACTGTGGTAGAGAACACTCTGCATTCTGACTGTGGTAGAGAACCCTCTGCATTCTGACTGTGGTAGAGAACACACATTCTGACTGTGGTAGAGAACACTCTGCATTCTGACTGTGGTAGAGAACACTCTGCATTCTGACTGTGGTAGAGAACACTCTGCATTCTGACTGTGGTAGAGAACACTCTGTATTCTGACTGTGGTAGAGAACACTCTGCATTCTGACTGTGGTAGAGAACACTCTGTATTCTGACTGTGGTAGAGAACCTCTGTATTCTGACTGTGGTGAGAGAACACTCAATATGTATTCTGACTGTGGTAGAACACTCTGTATTCTGACTGTGGTAGAGAACACTCTGTATTCTGACTGTGGTAGAGAACACTCTGTATTCTGACTGTGGTAGAGAACACTCTGTATTCTGACTGTGGTAGAGAACCCTCTGCATTCTGACTGTGGTAGAGAGCTTACACTGTATTCTGACTGTGGTAGAGAACACTCTGTATTCTGACTGTGGTAGAGAACACCGCATTCTGACTGTGTAGAGAACACTCTGTATTCTGACTGTGGTACAGAACACTCTGCATTCTGACTGTGGTAGAGAACCTCTGCATTCTGACTGTGGTAGAGAACACTCTGTATTCTGACTGTGGTAGAGAACCTCTGCATTGGACCTGGTGAGAACACTCTGTATTCTGACTGTGTGTAGAGAACACTGCATCCTGACTGTGGTAGAGAACACTCTGTATTCTGACTGTGGTACAGAACACTCTGTATTCTGACTGTGGTAGAGAACACTCTGTATTCTGACTGTGGTAGAGAACACTCTGTATTCTGACTGTGGTAGAGAACACTCTGTATTCTGACTGTGGTAGAGAACACTCTGTATTCTGACTGTGGTAGAGAACACTCTGCATTCTGACTGTGGTAGAGAACACCGTATTCTGACTGTGGTAGAGAACACTGACTGTGTATTCTGACTGTGGTAGAGAACACTCTGTATTCTGACTATGGTACAGAACACTGACTGTGGTAGAGAACCCTCTGCATTCTGACTGTAGAGAACACACTGTATTCTGACTGTGTAGGGAACTGTACCGCATTCTGACTGTGGTAGAGAACACTCTGTATTCTGACTGTACAGAACACTGTATTCTGACTGTGGTAGAGAACACTCTGTATTCTGACTGTGGTAGAGAACACTGTATTCTGACTGTGGTAGAGAACACTCTGCATTCTGACTGTGGTAGAAGAACACTCTGTATTCTGACTGTGGTAGAGAACACTAGGCATTCTGACTGTGGTAGAGAACACCGCATTCTGACTGTGGTAGAGAACACTCTGTATTCTGACTGTGGTAGAGAACCGCATTCTGACTGCCAGTGAAGAACACCTCTCTGACTGTGGTAGAGAACACACCGCATTCTGACTGTGGTAGAGGGCTTTGAGAACACACCGCATTCTGACTGTGGTAGAGAACCCTCTGCATTCTGACTGTGGTAGAGAACACTCTGTATTCTGACTGTGGTAGAGAACACTCTGTATTCTGACTGTGGTAGAGAACACACTGCATTCTGACTGTGGTAGAGAACACTCTGTATTCTGACTGTGGCAGAGAACACTATAGGCATTCTGACTGTGGTAGAGAACACACTGCATTCTGACTGTGGTAGAGAACACTCTGTATTCTGACTGCAGAGAACCCTCTGCATTCTGACTGTGGTAGAGAACCTCTGTATCTGGACTGTGGTAGAGAACACACCGCATTCTGACTGTGGTAGAGAACACCGCATTCCTGACTGTGGTAGAGAACACACTGCATTCTGACTGTGGTGAGAACACTCTGTATTCTGACTGTGGTAGAGAACCCTCTGTATTCTGACTGTGGTAGAGAACACTCTGTATTCTGACTGTGGTAGAGAACACCTGTATTCTGACTGTGGTAGAGAACACACCGCATTCTGACTGTGGTAGAGAACACTCCGCATTCTGACTGTGGTAGAGAACACCGTATTCTGATTGTGGTAGAGAACACTCTGTATTCTGACTGTAGAGAACACTCTGTATTCTGACTGTGGTAGAGAGCCTCTGTATTCTGACTGTGGTAGAGAACACACCGCATTCTGACTGTGGTAGAGAACACTCTGTATTCTGACTGTGGTAGAGAACACTCTGTATTCTGACTGTGGTAGAGAACACTCTGCATTCTGACTGTGGTAGAGAACACTCTGTATTCTGACTGTGGTAGAGAACACTCGATTCTGACTGTAGAGAACCCTCTAGCATTCTGACTGTGGTAGAGAACACTCTGTATTCTGACTGTGGTAGAGAACACACTGTATTCTGACTGTGGTAGAGAACACCGCATTCTGACTGTGGTAGAGAACACTCTGTATTCTGACTGTGGTAGAGAACACTCTGTATTCTGACTGTGGTAGAGAACACTCTGCATTCTGACTGTGGTAGAGAACACTCTGCATTCTGACTGTGGTAGAGAACCTCTGCATTCTGACTGTGGTAGAGAACACTCTGCATTCTGACTGTGGTAGAGAACACTCTGTATTCTGACTGTGGTAGAGAACACCTGCAGAGCATTCTGACTGTGGTAGAGAACACTCTGCATTCTGACTGTGTTAGAGAACACTCTGTATTCTGACTGTGGTAGAGAACACTCTGTATTCTGACTGTGGTAGAGAACACTCTGCATTCTGACTGTGGTAGAGAACACTCTGTATTCTGACTGTGGTAGAGAACACTCTGTATTCTGACTGTGGTAGAGAACACACTGCATTCTGACTGTGGTAGAGAACCCTCTGCATTCTGACTGTGGTAGAGAACACTCTGTATTCTGACTGTGGTAGAGAACACTCTGCATTCTGACTGTGGTAGAGAACACACTGCATTCTGACTGTGGTAGAGAACACTCTGCATTCTGACTGTGGTAGAGAACACTTGTATTCTGACTGTGGTAGAGAACACTCTGCATTCTGACTGTGGTAGAGAACACTCTGCATTCTGACTGCTGGTGAGGCATTCTGAGAACACTCTGTATTCTGACTGTGGTAGAGAACACTAGGCATTCTGACTGTGGTAGAGAACACACTGCATTCTGACTGTGGAAGAGAACACTCTGCATTCTGACTGTGGTAGAGAACACTCTGTATTCTGACTGTGGTAGAGAACACTAGGCATTCTGACTGTGGTAGAGAACACCGTACACTGTGGTAGAGAACACTCTGCATTCTGACTGTGGTAGAGAACACCGTATTCTGACTGTGGTAGAGAACACTCTGCATTCTGACTGTGGTAGAGAACACTAGGCATTCTGACTGTGGTAGAGAACCTAGGCATTCTGACTGTGGTAGAGAACCCACTGCATTCTGACTGTGGTAGAGAACACACTGCATTCTGACTGTGGTAGAGAACACTCTGTATTCTGACTGTGGTAGAGAACACAGGCATTCTGACTGTGGTAGAGAACACTAGGCATTCTGACTGTGGTAGAGAACCCTCTGTATTCTGACTGTGGTAGAGAACCTCTGCATTCTGACTGTGGTAGAGAACACACTGCATTCTGACTGTGGTAGAGAACCCTCTGCATTCTGACTGTGGTAGAGAACACACTGCATTCTGATCAGGTAGAGAACACCGTATTCTGACTGTGGTAGAGAACACTCTGTATTCTGACTGTGGTAGAGAACACTAGGCATTCTGACTGTGGCAGAGAACACTAGGCATTCTGACTGTGGTAGAGAACACTGCATTCTGACTGTGGAAGAGAACACACTGCATTCTGACTGTGGTAGAGAACACTCTGTATTCTGACTGTGGTAGAGAACACTAGGCATTCTGACTGTGGTAGAGAACACTAGGCATTCTGATTCTGACTGTGGTAGAGAACACTCTGCATTCTGACTGTGGAAGAGAACACTCTGCATTCTGACTGTGGTAGAGAACACTCTGTATTCTGACTGTGGTAGAGACTAGGCATTCTTAGAGAACACCGTATTCTGACTGTGGTAGAGAACACTCTGTATTCTGACTGTGGTAGAGAACACCGTATTCTGACTGTGGTAGAGAACCCTCTGTATTCTGACTGTGGTAGAGAAACACTCTGTATTCTGACTGTGGTAGAGAACCTCTGTATTCTGACTGTGGTAGAGAACACTGTATCCTGACTGTGGTAGAGAACCTCTGCATTCTGACTGTGGTAGAGAACACACTGTATTCTGACTGTGGTAGAGAACCTCTGCATTCTGACTGTGGTAGAGAACACACTGTATTCTGACTGTGGTAGAGAACCATTCTCTGCATTCTGACTGTGGTAGAGAACACTCTGTATTCTGACTGTGGTAGAGAACATTCTGACTGTGGTAGAGAAATTCTGACACTGCATTCTGACTGTGGTAGAGAACACTCTGTATTCTGACTGTGGTAGAGAACACACTGTATTCTGACTGTGGTAGAGAACCTCTGCATTCTGACTGTGGTAGAGAACACTCTGTATTCTGACTGTGGTAGAAACCCTCTGCATTCTGACTGTGGTAGAGAACACTGCATTCTGACTGTGGTAGAGAACATTCTGACTGTGGTAAGAGAACTTACCGTATTCTGACTGTGGTATAGAACACTCTGTATTCTGACTGTGGTATAGAACACTCTGTATTCTGACTGTGGTAGAGAACACTCTGTATTCTGACTGTGGTAGAGAACACTGTATTCTGACTGTGGAAGAGAACACACTTCTGACTGTGGTAGAGAACCCTCTGCATTCTGACTGTGGTAGAGAACACACTGCATTCTGACTGTGGTAGAGAACCCTCTGTATTCTGACTGTGGAAGAGAACCCTCTGTATTCTGATTCTGATTCTGACTGGTAGAGAACACTCTGTATTCTGACTGTGGTAGAGAACCTCTGTATTCTGACTGTGGTAGAGAACACTGCATCCTGACTGTGGTAGAGAACACACTGCATTCTGACTGTGGTAGAGAACACCGTATTCTGACTGTGGTAGAGAACACTCTGTATTCTGACTGTGGTAGAGAACACTAGGGCATTCTGACTGTGGTAGAGAACACTGTATTCTGACTGTGGAAGAGAACACACTGCATTCTGACTGTGGTAGAGAACACTCTGTATTCTGACTGTGGTAGAGAACACACTGCATTCTGACTGTGGTAGAGAACCCTCTGCATTCTGACTGTGGTAGAGAACACTCTGTATTCTGACTGTGTAGAGAACCCTCTGCATTCTGACTGTGGTAGAGAACCTCTGCATTCTGACTGTGGTAGAGAACACACTGTATTCTGACTGTGGTAGAGAACCTCTGCATTCTGACTGTGGTAGAGAACACACTGTATTCTGACTGTGGTAGAGAACCCTCTGTATTCTGACTGTGGTAGAGAACACACTGTATTCTGACTGTGGTAGAGAACCCTCTGCATTCTGACTGTGGTAGAGAACACACTGTATTCTCACTGTGGTAGAGAACCCTCTGCATTCTGACTGTGGTAGAGAACACACTGTATTCTCACTGTGGTAGAGAACCCTCTGCATTCTGACTGTGGTAGAGAACCTCTGCATTCTGACTGTGGTAGAGAACCCTCTGCATTCTGACTGTGGTAGAGAACCTCTGCATTCTGACTGTGGGTAGAGAACACCGTATTCTGACTGTGGTATAGAACACTCTGTATTCTGACTGTGGTATAGAACACTAGGCATTCTGACTGTGGTAGAGAACACTCTGTATTCTGACTGTGGTAGAGAACACTGTATTCTGACTGTGGAAGAGAACACACTGCATTCTGACTGTGGAAGAGAACCCTCTGCATTCTGACTGTGGAAGAGAACCCTCTGCATTCTGACTGTGGTAGAGAACCCTCTGCATTCTGACTGTGGTAGAGAACCCTCTGCATTCTGACTGTGGTAGAGAACACCGTATTCTGACTGTGGTATAGAACACTCTGTATTCTGACTGTGGTATAGAACACTAGGCATTCTGACTGTGGTAGAGAACACTCTGTATTCTGACTGTGGTAGAGAACACCGTATTCTGACTGTGGTATAGAACACTCTGTATTCTGACTGTGGTATAGAACACTAGGCATTCTGACTGTGGTAGAGAACACTCTGTATTCTGACTGTGGTAGAGAACACTGTATTCTGACTGTGGAAGAGAACACACTGCATTCTGACTGTGGAAGAGAACCCTCTGCATTCTGACTGTGGTAGAGAACACACTGCATTCTGACTGTGGTAGAGAACCCTCTGCATTCTGACTGTGGAAGAGAACCCTCTGTATTCTGACTGTGGTAGAGAACCCTCTGCATTCTGACTGTGGTAGAGAACACACTGTATTCTGACTGTGGTAGAGAACACTCTGTATTCTGACTGTGGTAGAGAACACTGTATTCTGACTGTGGAAGAGAACACACTGCATTCTGACTGTGGTAGAGAACCCTCTGCATTCTGACTGTGGTAGAGAACACACTGTATTCTGACTGTGGTAGAGAACCCTCTGTATTCTGACTGTGGTAGAGAACACACTGTATTCTGACTGTGGTAGAGAACCTCTGCATTCTGACTGTGGTAGAGAACACACTGTATTCTCACTGTGGTAGAGAACCCTCTGCATTCTGACTGTGGTAGAGAACACACTGTATTCTCACTGTGGTAGAGAACCCTCTGCATTCTGACTGTGGTAGAGAACCCTCTGCATTCTGACTGTGGTAGAGAACCCTCTGCATTCTGACTGTGGTAGAGAACCCTCTGCATTCTGACTGTGGTAGAGAACACCGTATTCTGACTGTGGTATAGAACACTCTGTATTCTGACTGTGGTATAGAACACTAGGCATTCTGACTG
The DNA here is from genome assembly GCF_036934945.1 of Oncorhynchus masou masou. NCBI lineage: Eukaryota > Metazoa > Chordata > Actinopteri > Salmoniformes > Salmonidae > Oncorhynchus > Oncorhynchus masou. The sequence goes on from NW_027010393.1 coordinate 9,174, forward strand.
TGGTAGAGAACACTCTGTATTCTGACTGTGGTAGAGAACACTGTATTCTGACTGTGGAAGAGAACACACTGCATTCTGACTGTGGAAGAGAACCTCTGCATTCTGACTGTGGAAGAGAACCCTCTGCATTCTGACTGTGGTAGAGAACCCTCTGCATTCTGACTGTGGTAGAGAACCCTCTGCATTCTGACTGTGGTAGAGAACACCGTATTCTGACTGTGGTATAGAACACTCTGTATTCTGACTGTGGTATAGAACACTAGGCATTCTGACTGTGGTAGAGAACACTCTGTATTCTGACTGTGGTAGAGAACACCGTATTCTGACTGTGGTATAGAACACTCTGTATTCTGACTGTGGTATAGAACACTAGGCATTCTGACTGTGGTAGAGAACACTCTGTATTCTGACTGTGGTAGAGAACACTGTATTCTGACTGTGGAAGAGAACACACTGCATTCTGACTGTGGAAGAGAACCCTCTGCATTCTGACTGTGGTAGAGAACACACTGCATTCTGACTGTGGTAGAGAACCCTCTGCATTCTGACTGTGGAAGAGAACCCTCTGTATTCTGACTGTGGTAGAGAACCCTCTGCATTCTGACTGTGGTAGAGAACACACTGTATTCTGACTGTGGTAGAGAACCCTCTGTATTCTGACTGTGGTAGAGAACACTGCATCCTGACTGTGGTAGAGAACACACTGCATTCTGACTGTGGTAGAGAACACCGTATTCTGACTGTGGTAGAGAACACTCTGTATTCTGACTGTGGTAGAGAACACTAGGCATTCTGACTGTGGTAGAGAACACTGTATTCTGACTGTGGAAGAGAACACACTGCATTCTGACTGTGGTAGAGAACACTCTGTATTCTGACTGTGGTAGAGAACACACTGCATTCTGACTGTGGTAGAGAACCCTCTGCATTCTGACTGTGGTAGAGAACACTCTGTATTCTGACTGTGGTAGAGAACCTCTGCATTCTGACTGTGGTAGAGAACCCTCTGCATTCTGACTGTGGTAGAGAACACACTGTATTCTGACTGTGGTAGAGAACCCTCTGCATTCTGACTGTGGTAGAGAACACACTGTATTCTGACTGTGGTAGAGAACCCTCTGTATTCTGACTGTGGTAGAGAACACACTGTATTCTGACTGTGGTAGAGAACCCTCTGCATTCTGACTGTGGTAGAGAACACACTGTATTCTCACTGTGGTAGAGAACCCTCTGCATTCTGACTGTGGTAGAGAACCTCTGCATTCTGACTGTGGTAGAGAACCCTCTGCATTCTGACTGTGGTAGAGAACCCTCTGCATTCTGACTGTGGTAGAGAACACCGTATTCTGACTGTGGTATAGAACACTCTGTATTCTGACTGTGGTATAGAACCTCTGCATTCTGACTGTGGTAGAGAACCCTCTGCATTCTGACTGTGGTAGAGAACCCTCTGCATTCTGACTGTGGTAGAGAACACCGTATTCTGACTGTGGTATAGAACACTCTGTATTCTGACTGTGGTATAGAACACTAGGCATTCTGACTGTGGTAGAGAACACTCTGTATTCTGACTGTGGTAGAGAACACTGTATTCTGACTGTGGAAGAGAACACACTGCATTCTGACTGTGGAAGAGAACCTCTGCATTCTGACTGTGGAAGAGAACCCTCTGCATTCTGACTGTGGTAGAGAACCCTCTGCATTCTGACTGTGGTAGAGAACACACTGCATTCTGACTGTGGTAGAGAACCCTCTGCATTCTGACTGTGGAAGAGAACCCTCTGTATTCTGACTGTGGTAGAGAACCCTCTGCATTCTGACTGTGGTAGAGAACACACTGTATTCTGACTGTGGTAGAGAACCCTCTGCATTCTGACTGTGGTAGAGAACACACTGCATTCTGACTGTGGAAGAGAACCCTCTGCATTCTGACTGTGGTAGAGAACACTCTGCATTCTGACTGTGGTAGAGAACACTAGGCATTCTGACTGTGGTAGAGAACCCTCTGCATTCTGACTGTGGTAGAGAACCCTCTGCATTCTGACTGTGGTAGAGAACACTAGGCATTCTGACTGTGGTAGAGAACACCGCATTCTGACTGTGGTAGAGAACACTCTGTATTCTGACTGTGGTAGAGAACCCTCTGTATTCTGACTGTGGTAGAGAACACTGCATCCTGACTGTGGTAGAGAACACTCTGTATTCTGACTGTGGTAGAGAACACCGTATTCTGACTGTGGTAGAGAACACTCTGTATTCTGACTGTGGTAGAGAACACTCTGTATTCTGACTGTGGTAGAGAACACTCTGTATTCTGACTGTGGTAGAGAACACACTGCATTCTGACTGTGGTAGAGAACACTCTGTATTCTGACTGTGGTAGAGAACCCTCTGTATTCTGACTGTGGTAGAGAACACTGCATCCTGACTGTGGTAGAGAACACACTGCATTCTGACTGTGGTAGAGAACACTCTGTATTCTGACTGTGGTAGAGAACACTGCATCCTGACTGTGGTAGAGAACACACTGCATTCTGACTGTGGTAGAGAACACCGTATTCTGACTGTGGTAGAGAACACTCTGTATTCTGACTGTGGTAGAGAACACACTGTATTCTGACTGTGGTAGAGAACACTCTGTATTCTGACTGTGGTAGAGAACACACTGCATTCTGACTGTGGTAGAGAACACACCGCATTCTGACTGTGGTAGAGAACACACTGTATTCTGACTGTGGTAGAGAACCCTCTGCATTCTGACTGTGGTAGAGAACACCGTATTCTGACTGTGGTATAGAACACTCTGTATTCTGACTGTGGTATAGAACACTAGGCATTCTGACTGTGGAAGAGAACCTCTGCATTCTGACTGTGGAAGAGAACCCTCTGCATTCTGACTGTGGTAGAGAACACACTGTATTCTGACTGTGGTAGAGAACCCTCTGCATTCTGACTGTGGTAGAGAACCCTCTGCATTCTGACTGTGGTAGAGAACACACCGCATTCTGACTGTGGTAGAGAACACACTGTATTCTGACTGTGGTAGAGAACCCTCTGCATTCTGACTGTGGTAGAGAACCCTCTGCATTCTGACTGTGGTAGAGAACCCTCTGCATTCTGACTGTGGAAGAGAACACACTGCATTCTGACTGTGGAAGAGAACCCTCTGCATTCTGACTGTGGAAGAGAACACTCTGCATTCTGACTGTGGAAGAGAACACTCTGCATTCTGACTGTGGTAGAGAACCCTCTGCATTCTGACTGTGGAAGAGAACACACTGCATTCTGACTGTGGAAGAGAACACTCTGCATTCTGACTGTGGTAGAGAACACTCTGTATTCTGACTGTGGAAGAGAACACACTGCATTCTGACTGTGGTAGAGAACCTCTGCATTCTGACTGTGGTAGAGAACACACTGCATTCTGACTGTGGTAGAGAACACTCTGTATTCTGACTGTGGTAGAGAACCCTCTGTATTCTGACTGTGGTAGAGAACACTGCATCCTGACTGTGGTAGAGAACACACTGCATTCTGACTGTGGTAGAGAACACCGCATTCTGACTGTGGTAGAGAACACCGCATTCTGACTGTGGTAGAGAACACTCTGTATTCTGACTGTGGTAGAGAACACACTGCATTCTGACTGTGGAAGAGAACACACTGCATTCTGACTGTGGAAGAGAACCTCTGCATTCTGACTGTGGAAGAGAACACACTGCATTCTGACTGTGGTAGAGAACCCTCTGCATTCTGACTGTGGTAGAGAACACACTGCATTCTGACTGTGGTAGAGAACACTCTGTATTCTGACTGTGGTAGAGAACCTCTGCATTCTGACTGTGGTAGAGAACCCTCTGCATTCTGACTGTGGTAGAGAACCCTCTGCATTCTGACTGTGGTAGAGAACACACTGCATTCTGACTGTGGTAGAGAACACACCGCATTCTGACTGTGGTAGAGAACACACTGTATTCTGACTGTGGTAGAGAACCCTCTGCATTCTGACTGTGGTAGAGAACACCGTATTCTGACTGTGGTATAGAACACTCTGTATTCTGACTGTGGTATAGAACACTAGGCATTCTGACTGTGGAAGAGAACCCTCTGCATTCTGACTGTGGAAGAGAACCCCTGCATTCTGACTGTGGTAGAGAACACACTGTATTCTGACTGTGGTAGAGAACCCTCTGCATTCTGACTGTGGTAGAGAACCCTCTGCATTCTGACTGTGGTAGAGAACACACCGCATTCTGACTGTGGTAGAGAACACTCTGCATTCTGACTGTGGTAGAGAACACTATGTATTCTGACTGTGGTAGAGAACCCTCTGCATTCTGACTGTGGTAGAGAACACACTGTATTCTGACTGTGGTAGAGAACCCTCTGCATTCTGACTGTGGTAGAGAACCCTCTGCATTCTGACTGTGGTAGAGAACCCTCTGCATTCTGACTGTGGAAGAGAACACACTGCATTCTGACTGTGGAAGAGAACCCTCTGCATTCTGACTGTGGAAGAGAACACACTGCATTCTGACTGTGGTAGAGAACACACTGCATTCTGACTGTGGAAGAGAACACTCTGCATTCTGACTGTGGTAGAGAACCCTCTGCATTCTGACTGTGGTAGAGAACCCTCTGCATTCTGACTGTGGAAGAGAACACACTGCATTCTGACTGTGGAAGAGAACCCTCTGCATTCTGACTGTGGTAGAGAACCCTCTGCATTCTGACTGTGGAAGAGAACACACTGCATCCTGACTGAAAAGTCCACCAGACCATGGGAATTTGGAGCGGACAGACAATGAATGGAGACTCTGTCTGCCCGAAACACCTTGGCTTTACTACGAGCATAGTAGTTTTGTTTCCGAGATACTTTATTGGAAGGAAGGGAATGTTCTTCACCTGAAAGTACTCTTGCAATATTTATAACTCCAAGCGATTTTAGTTTTCCTCCGTATTTGGACTCAATGTCCAGAGGTCCCCACATGCCGTACAGTGTAGTGGACAGAGCTGAGCCAAGACATATCTCAATGTCCAGAGGTCCCCACATGCCGTACAGTGTAGTGGACAGAGCTGAGCCAAGACATATCTCAATGTCCAGAGGTCCCCACATGCCGTACAGTGTAGTGGACAGAGCTGAGCCAAGACATATCTCAATGTCCAGAGGTCCCCACATGCCGTACAGTGTAGTGGACAGAGCTGAGCCAAGACATATCTCAATGTCCAGAGGTCCCCACATGCCGTACAGTGTAGTGGACAGAGCTGAGCCAAGACATATCTCAATGTCCAGAGGTCCCCACATGCCGTACAGTGTAGTGGACAGAGCTGAGCCAAGACATATCTCAATGTCCAGAGGTCCCCACATGCCGTACAGTGTAGTGGACAGAGCTGAGCCAAGACATATCTCAATGTCCAGAGGTCCCCACATGCCGTACAGTGTAGTGGACAGAGCTGAGCCAAGACATATCTCAATGTCCAGAGGTCCTCACATGCCGTACAGTGTAGTGGACAGAGCTGTGTGTGTGTGTGTGTATAGATATCTATGCTAGATTTACGCATCCGGAAACAATATATTTGGGTGGCTGGACATGTAAAAAAAAAAAAAAAAAAGAGGCCAGCCATGTAACTATGACAACCTGACATGATATAACCCACCCGAGGAAGAGCTACAGACGGATTTACATCCCATAATGTCCAACATTAGCCTGTGTGCTAATGTTGGCACATCTTAGGGAAAGACTTATTCCCTTCGTCTTTTAGCAATGTGACTTCTATAGTGAACAAACAGGCTCGCGGGGCCTGAAAGCTACTTAAAAGTACTTGAAACAAACATTACAAGTGGGTCAATAGCCTTTCATGTAGCTTCCTAAAACAAGAGCTCTTTGGTCGACTGATAGTTTCACATTTCAGAGGTTTCCTTTGAGTTGAAGCAATGAGTTTCTCATGCAGCCCTCCTGCCCTCTACTCCACTCCACCCTTCCTCCTCCACCTCCCCTCTGAGTTTGATAGATCGAGTTTTCCCTTGCAACTCCCCATTCTTCCCACTGGCCTCCTCTCCTCCCCACTCTCCTTCACCCCTTCTGAGTATGGTAAACCTCAGCTGTTGTAGCTGTGTTGGGCTGCTGTGTTAAATTGCAGGAGGAAGTGCTGGTGGTGTTTGTGGGCGAGGCGGCTAGGCTATAGGGCTCCACTTGGAGATTAAACCTCTTTCCCCAAAACCTCAACCCCTCTCCCTCCAGCCCAGAGCTGGACCCAGCTGCTCCGCCAGTCCTCAGCCTTCCCCTCAGCAGTGAAGTCAGCTCTGACGTGATGTCTCCTCTCTTTCTCTTTAACCTCAAACCAAGGAGGCCTCAGCCCTGTGTCCCGTCACTTAGAGTCCCCAATGAAACACGCAGAATTCCACACACACTCAAACAGTGGTGGCTCCTCATATGAGGAAGGGGAGAACCATCCTACTCAGTTAATTTCAACCTGCCCCAGTCAACCTGCCCCAGTCAACCTGCCCCAATCAACCTGCCCCAGTCAACCTGCCCCAATCAACCTGCCCCAATCAACCTGCCCCAATCAACCTGCCCCAATCAACCTGCCCCAGTCAACCTGGCACAGTCAACCTGCCCCAGTCAACCTGCCCCAGTCAACCTGCCCCAATCAACCTGCCCCAATCAACCTGCCCCAATCAACCTGGCACAGTCAACCTGCCCCAATCAACCTGCCCCAATCAACCTGCCCCAGTCAACAGCAAATGATTCAATCACTAGACAGACCAGACTAATTCCTTCATGATCTGAGTTTATAAAAGTCACTTGAGTGGGGCCATAACATGCTGCCAGGGTAGCAAGACAGAGTGCCTGGTCTAAGTGAAGGTAGAGAGAGACAAGAGGAGGATAATGTGGGTGTTGTAGACAGTCAGACAGGGGCCTCTTCGGTGAATGTGTTCTCAGTGCTGAAATGACTGGAACAGCGATGGACAAGATTTCCTTTAAATACATTTTTCCTCCACTTCCTCTCAGGGAGAGAAAGGCAGACATGACACTGGAAATGTCCCTCAGCTTTGGACAGATAAACACTAGCTGTGGAGCCGGCATTTCAATTGTGTTATCTGTTGAAATGCAGACGTGTGAGGGCCTCGTGGTGCTCTGAGAGACCCTGAACTTTCGTGCCTTGCTTCTTCTGAAGAATGACTGGCACACTCAGCCCTGTGTTGTAGACAACACAACATTCCTAATGCTGAGTGATAGGTCAAGTGAGGAAGGTTACAATTCCCCTCCATACCCCCTACCAAGGTCCTTCTGCTTGCGTCTGCCTCCCTCTGAACTGGGAACATTCAAGGGCTCTTTCTCAATGACTCTTTCCTTGATTCCTCGCATCATCTGTCCTCACCTCCTTCTCAAAACACATTGGAGGAGAAGGTCAGAGAGGAGGGATCCTGGAGGAGACATGAGAGATGAATTGAGAAAGAGCCGAGGAGACAGATTGCTTTTCTAAAGTGAGGGATGAAGGGAGAAAGGCTGGGCTTTTCCTCCAGACTGTTGAAGTCTGCAGTGCCTGTGCCTTGGACCTCTCCTACAGTTGTAATGCCCTTGAGAGAGCAGTGAAGGAACCTGTCTTCCTTCCTGCCTCTCCATGGTCACGTTCTGCTGTCACTGGAACATTTCCTGTATATTTCTCCTTTCCTTGTTTCAACACACACAGTCACCTATCCAAACATTGGTTGTCAATAAAGTTTCCTCAGTTTTCTTGAAAGTGTAATTAAAAGGATTTCATTCAACCCCAAGCTCACAGCTTGTCAGCAGGAATGGATATAACAGATAACGCACAGAGGGTGCATCCCAAATGGTGCCTTATTCCCTTTGTAGTGCACTTATTTTGAGCTGGGTCCGCAGGAACAGGGTGCCATTTCAAATCAAACTTTATTAGTCATATGGGCCGAATACAAACGGTCAAATCAAATGTTATTAGTCACATGCGCTGAATACAGCAACAGTAAACATTACAGTGAAATGCTTACATCACAGTCAAAATAAGACCCCTCCTGTCTCAGCCTCCAGTATTTATGCTGCAGTAATTTGATTTGATTTGATTTGAAATGCTTACTTACAAACCAACAATGTAGTTTGAAGAAAAAAATATGTTTTAAGTAAAAAATAGATAAGTAAAATGACAAATGATTAAAAGGAGCAGTAAAATAACAGTCGCGAGTCTATATACAGGGGGTACCAGTACAGAGTCAGTGTGGAGGCTATATACAAGGGGTACTGGTACAGAGTCAATGTGGAGGCTATATACAGGGGGTACCGGTACAGAGTCAATGTGAAGGCTATATACAGGGGCACCGGTACAGAGTCAATGTGGAGGCTATATACAGGGGGGTACCAGTACAGAGTCAGTGTGGAGGCTATATACAGGGGGTACTGGTACAGAGTCAATGTGGAGGCTATATACAGGAGATACCGGTACAGAGTCAATGTGGAGGCTATATACAGGGGGTACCGGTACAGAGTCAATGTGGAGGCTATATACAGGAGATACCGGTACAGAGTCAATGTGGAGGCTATATACAGGGGGTACCGGTACAGAGTCAATGTGGAGGCTATATACAGGGGGCACCGGTACAGAGTCAATGTGAAGGCTATATACATGGGGGTACCGGTACCGAGTCAATGTGAATTCTATATACAGGGGGTACCGGGACAGAGTCAATGTGGAGGTTATATACAGGGGGTACCGGTACAGAGTCAATGTGGAGGCTATATACAGGGGGTACCAGTACAGAGTCAATGTGGAGACTATATACAGGGGGTACCGGTACAGAGTCAATGTGGAGGTTATATACAGGGGGTACCGGTACAGAGTCAATGTGTAGGCTATATACAAGGGGTACCGGTACAGACTCAATGTGGAGGTTATTTACAGGGGTTACCGGTACAGAGTCAATGTGGAGGCTATATACAGGGGTTACCGATACAGAGTCAATGTGGAGGCTATATACAGGGGTTACCGGTACAGAGTCAATGTGGAGGTTATATACAGGGGGCACCGGTACAGAGTCAATGTGGAGGCTATATACAGGGGGTACCAGTACAGTCAATGTGGAGGCTATATACAGGGGGTACCTGTACAAAGTCAATGTGGAGGCTATATACAGGGGATACCGGTACAGAGTCAATGTGGAGGCTATATACAGAGGATACCAGTACAGAGTCAATGTGGAGGCTATATACAGAGGATACCGGTACAGAGTCAATGTGGAGGCTATATACAGGGGGTACCGGTACAGAGTCAATGTGGAGGCTATATACAGGGGATACCGGTACAGAGTCAATGTGGAGGCTATATACAGGGGGTACCGGTACAGAGTCAGTGTGGAGGCTATATACAGGGGGTACCGGTACAGAGTCAATGTGGAGGCTATATACAGGGGGTACCGGTACAGAGTCAATGTGGAGGTTATATACAGGGGGCACCGGTACAGAGTCAATGTGGAGGCTATATACAGGGGTACCAGTACAGTCAATGTGGAGGCTATATACAGGGGGTACCTGTACAAAGTCAATGTGGAGGCTATATACAGGGGATACCGGTACAGAGTCAATGTGGAGGCTATATACAGGGGATACCGGTACAGAGTCAATGTGGAGGCTATATACAGGGGATACCGGTACAGAGTCAATGTGGAGGCTATATACAGGGGGTACCGGTACAGAGTCAATGTGGAGGCTATATACAGGGGATACCGGTACAGAGTCAATGTGGAGGCTCTATACAGGGGGTACCAGTACAAAGTCAATGTGGAGGCTATATACAGCGGTTACCGGTACAGAGTCAATTTGGAGGCTATATACAGGGGGTACCAGTACAGAGTCAATGTGGAGGCTCTATACAGGGGGTACCAGTACAAAGTCATGTGGAGGCTATATACAGGGGGTACTGGTACAGAGTCAATGTGGAGGCTATATACAGGGGGTACCAGTACAGAGTCAATGTGGAGGCTATATACAGGGGGTACCAGTACAGAGTCAATGTGGAGGCTATATACAGGGGGTACCGGTACAGAGTCAGTGTGGAGGCTATATACAAGGGGTACTGGTACAGAGTCAATGTGGAGGCTATATACAGGGGGTACCGGTACAGAGTCAATGTGAAGGCTATATACAGGGGGTACCGGTACTGAGTCAATGTGAATTCTATATACAGGGGGTACCGGGACAGAGTCAATGTGGAGGTTATATACAGGGGTACCGGTACAGAGTCAATGTGGAGGCTATATACAGGGGGTACCAGTACAGAGTCATGTGGAGACTATATACAGGGGTACCGGTACAGAGTCAATGTGGAGGCTATATACAGGGGGTACCGGCACAGAGTCAATGTGGAGGCTATATACCGGGGATACCGGTACAGAGTCAATGTGGAGGCTATATACAGGGGGTACCGTACAGAGTCAATGTGGAGGCTATATACAGGGGGTACCGGTACAGAGTCAATGTGGAGGCTATATACAGGGGGTACCGGTACAGAGTCAATGTGGAGGCTATATACAGGGGGTACCGGTACAGAGTCAATGTGGAGGCTATATACAGGGGGTACCGGTACAGAGTCAATGTGGAGGCTATATACAGGGGGTACCGGTACAGAGTCAATGTGGAGGCTATATACAGGGGGTACCGGTACAGAGTCAATGTGGAGGCTATATACAGGGGTTACCGGTACAAAGTCAATGTGGAGGCTATATACAGCGGTTACCGGTACAGAGTCAATTTGGAGGCTATATACAGGGGGTACCAGTACAGAGTCAATGTGGAGGCTCTATACAGGGGGTACCAGTACAAAGTCAATGTGGAGGCTATATACAGGGGGTACTGGTACAGAGTCAATGTGGAGGCTATATACAGGGGGTACCAGTACAGAGTCAATGAGGAGGCTATATACAGGGGGTACCAGTACAGAGTCAATGTGGAGGCTATATACAGGGGGTACCGGTACAGAGTCAGTGTGGAGGCTATATACAAGGGGTACTGGTACAGAGTCAATGTGGAGGCTATATACAGGGGTACCGGTACAGAGTCAGTGTGGAGGCTATATACAGGGGGTACAGGTACAGAGTCAATATGGAGGCTATATACAGGGGTACCGGTACAGAGTCAGTGTGGAGGCTATATACAGGGGGTACCGGTACAGAGTCAGTGTGGAGGCTATATACAGGGGGTACAGGTACAGAGTCAATATGGAGGCTATATACAGGGGGTACCGGTACAGAGTCAATGTGAAGGCTATATACAGGGGGCACCGGTACAGAGTCAATGTGGAGGCTATATACAGGGGGGTACCAGTACAGAGTCAGTGTGGAGGCTATATACAGGGGGTACTGGTACAGAGTCAATGTGGAGGCTATATACAGGAGGTACCGGTACAGAGTCAATGTGGAGGCTATATACAGGGGGTACCGGTACAGAGTCAATGTGAAGGCTATATACAGGGGGGTACCGGTACCGAGTCAATGTGAATTCTATATACAGGGGGTACCGGGACAGAGTCAATTTGGAGGTTATATACAGGGGGTACCGGGTACAGAGTCAATGTGGAGGCTATATACAGGGGTACCAGTACAGAGTCAATGTGGAGACTATATACAGGGGTACCGGTACAGAGTCAATGTGGAGGCTATATACAGGGGGTACCGGTACAGAGTCAATGTGGAGGCTATATACAGGGGATACCGGGACAGAGTCAATGTGGAGGCTATATACAGGGGGTACCGGTACAGAGTCAATGTGGAGGCTATATACAGGGGTACCGGTACAGAGTCAATGTGGAGGCTATATACAGGGGGTACCGGTACAGAGTCAATGTGGAGGCTATATACAGGGGGTACCGGTACAGAGTCAATGTGGAGGCTATATACAGGGGGTACCGGTACAGAGTCAATGTGGAGGCTATATACAGGGGGTACCGGCACAGAGTCAATGTGGAGGCTATATACAAGGGGTACTGGTACAGAGTCAATGTGGAGGCTATATACAGGGGGTACCGGTACAGAGTCAATGTGGAGGCTATATACAGGGGGTACCGGTACAGAGTCAATGTGGAGGCTATATACAGGGGGTACCGGTACAGAGTCAATGTGGAGGCTATATACAGGGGGTACCGGTACAGAGTCAATGTGGAGGCTATATACAGGGGGTACCGGTACAGAGTCAATGTGGAGGCTATATACAGGGGGTACCGGTACAGAGTCAATGTGGAGGCTATATACAAGGGGTACTGGTACAGAGTCAATGTGGAGGCTATATACAGGGGGTACCGGTACAGAGTCAATGTGGAGGCTATATACAGGGGGTACAGGTACAGAGTCAATATGGAGGCTATATACAGGGGGTACCGGTACAGAGTCAGTGTGGAGGCTATATACAGGGGGTACCGGTACAGAGTCAGTGTGGAGGCTATATACAGGGGGTACAGGTACAGAGTCAATATGGAGGCTATATACAGGGGGTACCGGTACAGAGTCAGTGTGGAGGCTATATACAGGGGGTACCGGTACAGAGTCAGTGTGGAGGCTATATACAGGGGGTACAGGTACAGAGTCAATATGGAGGCTATATACAGGGGGTACCGGGTACAGAGTCAATGTGAAGGCTATATACAGGGGGTACCGGTACCGAGTCAATGTGAATTCTATATACAGGGGGTACCGGGACAGAGTCAATGTGGAGGTTATATACAGGGGGTACCGGTACAGAGTCAATGTGGAGGCTATATACAGGGGGTACCAGTACAGAGTCAATGTGGAGACTATATACAGGGGGTACCGGTACAGAGTCAATGTGGAGGCTATATACAGGGGGTACCGGTACAGAGTCAATGTGGAGGCTATATACAAGGGGTACCGGTACAGACTCAATGTGGAGGTTATTTACAGGGGTTACCGGTACAGAGTCAATGTGGAGGCTATATACAGGGGTTACCGATACAGAGTCAATGTGGAGGTTATATACAGGGGGCACCGGTACAGAGTCAATGTGGAGGCTATATACAGGGGGTACCAGTACAGTCAATGTGGAGGCTATATACAGGGGGTACCAGTACAAAGTCAATGTGAGGCTATATACAGGGGATACCGGTACAGAGTCAATGTGGAGGCTATATACAGGGGGTACCAGTACAGAGTCAATGTGGAGGCTATATACAGGGGGTACCAGTACAGAGTCAATGTGGAGGCTATATACAGGGGGTACCGGTACAGAGTCAATGTGGAGGCTATATACAGGGGTACCGGTACAGAGTCAATGTGCGAGGGCACAGGTTCGTTGAGGTAATATGTACATATAGGTATAGTTAAAGTGACTATACATAGATAATAAACAGGGTGTAGCAGCAGCGTAAAAGAGGTGTCAGGGTAGGCCTTTGTTCAGCTGTTAAGAAGCGGTTTGGACCTTGGTGCTCCGTCACCGCTGCCGTGCGGTAGCAGAGAGAACAGTCTATGACTAGGGTGGCTGGGATCTCTGAAATACTTACTTACAAGCCCTTAAAACTTCTTGCAGATCAGTGGGACTCTACTGGTGTCCGGTGAAATTGCAGAGCGCCAAATTTAAATTAAATTACTATAAATATTAAACTTTCATAAAATCACAAGTACATCAAAATAAAGCCTGACCTGTTAATCCAGCCCCCATGTCAGATTTCAAAACGGCTAAATCAAAAACGCTTTACCCTTTACGGCGAAATCAAACGATTATCTGAGGATTATCCCAGCACACAAATGCATAACAAAATCATTTTCAACCAGGGAGTTGCGACACGAAAGTCAGAAATGGCGATATAATATGTGCTTTACCTTTGAAGATCTTCTTCTGTTGGCACTCCAAAAGGTCCCAGTTACATTACAAATGGTCCTTTTGTTCGGATAATGTCCTTCTTTATATCCATAAAAACTTGGTTTAGCTGGCGCGCTTCAGTCAATAATCCACTCGGTTTCCCTCCTTCAAGATGCAAATGAATCCCAAACGTTACCAATAAACTTATCCAAACATGTCAATCAACATTTATAATCAAACCTTAGGTACCCTAATATGCAAATAAACGATCAAATTTAAGATGGAGACTCGTTATTGTCTTTACCGGAGAAAAAATACCAAAGGACGTGCTCTCATTCACACGCTTGGAAACACTACAGCCAAAATAGGAGCCACCAAAACAAAACTACAATTTCTGGCTCATTTTTCCAAAAACAGTCTGAAACTCTTTCTAAAGACTGTTGACATCTAGTGGAAGCCCTGGGAACTGCAATCTGGGACGATTTCGCCCTATTATTAAAGTGCCAGCCATTGAAATCAGTGGTCGGATGAAACCATTTTTTGGGGGGATGGTTTGTCCTCGGGGTTTTGCCTGCCGTTTCAGTTCTGTTATACTCAAATACATTATTTTAACATTTTTAGAAACTTTTGAGTGTTTTCTCTCCAAATTTACCAATATGCATATCCTAGCTTCTGGGCTTGAGTAGCAGGCAGTTTACTTTGGGCTTTTCATCCAGATGTCAAAATACCGCCCCCTCTCCCTAAGATGTTTTAACCTCTTCGGGATGGTTGAACTAACGTGCGCTAATGTGATAAGCATGACGTTGTAAGTAGCAGAAAACTTTCCAGTACATGGACATGTCTTATATATGGCAGAAAGTTCTTGTTAATCTAACTGCACTGTCCAATGTACAGTAGCTATTACAGTGAAAAAATACCCTGCTGGTGTTTGAGGAGAGTGAACAACAACAAAACACTTTTATCACGGCATCTGGCTCGATATATTCACCTCTGAAGGATCAATCTGAAACTTTGCACACACACTGCTGCCGTCTAGTGGGCAAAATCTAATCTAAATCTAAAATCTAATTTGCAATATTATATTATGGCTTTTCTCTTGCATTTGAAAGATGAGGAAATTAAAACATTAAAAACACAAAACTGAAATATCACATTAAAAAAAGTATTTATACTCGGTACTGAAGCACCTCTGGCAGCGATTACAACCTCGAGTCTTAAACCTCTACTGACTCCCAAACCCACATGCGGGAGCGTAATCATCGCCTGACACTAATTAGCATAACGCAACGGACATAAATATCCCTATTCCTATTCATGAAAATCACAAATGAAATATATTGAGACACAGCTTAGCCTTTTGTTAATCACCCTGTCATCTCAGATTTTCAAAATATGCTTTACAGCCAATTTATCGATAGCCTAGCATAGCATTATGCCTTGCTAGCAGCAGGCAACCTAGTCACAAATCAGAAAAGCAATCAAATTAAATAGTTTACCTTTGATGAACTTTGATGTTTTCACTCACGAGACTCCCAGGTAGATAGCCAAAGTTCATTTTTTCCCAAAATATTTTTTTGTAGGCGAAATAGCTCCATTTGTTCTTCACATTTGGCTGAGAAATCGCCCGGAAATTGCAGTCACGAAACAGCGAAAAATATTCCAAATTAGCTCCATAATATCGACAGAAACATGGCAAACGTTGTTTATAATCAATCCTCAAGGTGTTTTTCAAATATCTATTCGATAATATATCCGTCGGGGACAATTCGTTTTTCAGTAGGACCGATTGGAGTAAATGCTAACTGTAACGGTTTTCTTGACTTGAAGGAGAGGCGGACCAAAGCGCAACGTGGTTATTTTGATTCATATTTAATAAGCACTTCACATGAACAAACTAACAAGAAACGTGAAAACCCAAAACAGTCCTATCTGGTGCAAACACAGAGACCGGAACAATCACCCACAAACACACAGTGAAACCCAGGCTATCAAGTATGATTCTCAATCAGAGACAACTAATGACACCTGCCTCTGATTGAGAACCATACTTGGCCGAAACATAGAAATACCCAAATCATAGAAAAACAAACATAGACTGCCCACCCCAACTCACGCCTGACCATACTAAATAATGACAAAACAAAGGAAATAAAGGTCAGAACGTGACACTACCTCTGTATTTTAAGCGAGAGTCACCCTGGGAGCCATCAGGTGACCACTTACGCAATGTAGCCGCCACGGCTATTCTTCAACATAAGTGCTTAAAACTACGTCACAATGCTGTAGACACCTTGTAAGCTGGTTGATAGCACATTCACTGCTCAACAGGGACGCATTGGAACGCAGCGCTTTCAAAATATGGGGCACTTCCGGATTGGATTTTTCTCAGGCTTTCGCCTGCAACATCAGTTCTGTTATACTCACAGACAATATCTTTACAGTTTTGGAAATGTTACAGTGTTTTCTATCCAAAGCTGTCAATTATATGCATATTCTATTATCTTGTCCTGACAAAATATCCCGTTTAAAACGGAACGTTTTTTTTTCTCCAAAAATGAAAATACTGCCCCTAGAGTCGCAACAGGTTAATGGTTATGAAGCTTGGCACACTTCTGTTTGATGAGTTCTTCATCAAACAAAGGATAGGAGTGGTACTCAAATCAAATCAAATGTATTTATAAAGCCCTTACAACAGCTGATATCTCAAAGTGCTGTACAGAAACCCAAAGACAATACATCATGAGATTGGCTTAAGAAGTACAACTTCCCGAAAGGACCAAATGCAGATAATATAGGAGTTGGAACCCTGGATCCCTGTTGGTGACTGACGTTTCTACCTCAGAGTGACCTGACCATTGTGCTTACCTCCTATTTTTTGTTTTACTCTAATACAGTATGTGCCCAACTACCAGAGGATGTCTTCATCAAATACAAACAAAACATGACCAGAAACAACAGCACTTCAAGGAATGTTTTAATTATAATGATTAGTCTCTGGTGATGTGTAATTAGAATTAGTCTCTGGTAATGTGTAATCAGTGTTAGTCTCTGGTAATGTCTAATCAGTGTTAGTCTAGTAATGTCTAATCAGTGTTAGTCTCTGGTAATGTCTAATAAGTGTTAGTCTGGTAATG
Organism: Oncorhynchus masou masou; assembly: GCF_036934945.1. Classification (NCBI taxonomy): domain Eukaryota; kingdom Metazoa; phylum Chordata; class Actinopteri; order Salmoniformes; family Salmonidae; genus Oncorhynchus; species Oncorhynchus masou. Next base: position 26,125 of record NW_027010393.1, read on the forward strand.
TAATCAGTGTTAGTCTCTGGTAATGTCTAATCAGTGTTAGTCTCTGGTAATGTCTAATCAGTGTTAGTCTGGTAATGTCTAATCAGTGTTAGTCTGGTAATGTGTAATCAGTGTTAGTCTCTGGTAATGTCTAATCAGTGTTAGTCTCTGTAATGTCTAATCAGTGTTAGTCTGGTAATGTCTAATCAGTGTTAGTCTGGTAATGTGTAATCAGTGTTAGTCTGGTAATGTCTAATCAGCGTTAGTCTCTGGTAATGTCTAATCAGTGTTAGTCTGGTAATGTCTAATCAGTGTTAGTCTGGTAATGTGTAATCAGTGTTAGTCTCTGGTAATGTCTAATCAGTGTTAGTCTGGTAATGTGTAATCAGTGTTAGTCTCTGGTAATGTCTAATCAGTGTTAGTCTCTGGTGATGTGTAATCAGTGTTAGTCTGGTAATGTGTAATCAGTGTTAGTCTCTGGTAATGTGTAATCAGTGTTAGTCTCTGGTAATGTCTAATCAGTGTTAGTCTGGTAAAAATGTGTAATCAGTGTTAGTCTCTGGTAATGTGTAATCAGTGTTGGTCTCTGGTAATGTGTAATCAGTGTTAGTCTCTGGTGATGTGTAATCAGTGTTAGTCTGGTAATGTGTAATCAGTGTTAGTCTCTGGTAATGTGTAATCAGTGTTAGTCTGGTAATGTCTAATCAGTGTTAGTCTCTGGTGATGTGTAATCAGTGTTAGTCTGGTAATGTGTAATCAGTGTTAGTCTCTGGTAATGTGTAATCAGTGTTAGTCTCTGGTAATGTGTAATCAGTGTTAGTCTGGTAATGTCTAATCAGTGTTAGTCTGGTAATGTCTAATCAGTGTTAGTCTCTGGTAATGTAATCAGTGTTAGTCTCTGGTAATGTGTAATCAGTGTTAGTCTCTGGTAATGTGTAATCAGTGTTAGTCTGGTAATGTCTAATCAGTGTTAGTCTGGTAATGTCTAATCAGTGTTAGTCTCTGTAATGTCTAATCAGTGTTAGTCTCTGGTAATGTGTAATCAGTGTTAGTCTCTGGTAATGTGTAATCAGTGTTAGTCTGGTAATGTGTAATCAGTGTTAGTCTGGTAATGTGTAATCAGTGTTAGTCTCTGTAATGTGTAATCAGTGTTAGTCTCTGGTAATGTGTAATCAGTGTTAGTCTCTGGTAATGTGTAATCAGTGTTAGTCTCTGGTAATGTGTAATCAGTGTTAGTCTGGTAATATGTAATCAGTGTTAGTCTGGTAAATGTCTAATCAGTGTTAGTCTCTGGTAATGTCTAATCAGTGTTAGTCTCTGGTAATGTGTAATCCGTGTTAGTCTCTGGTAATGTGTAATCAGTGTTAGTCTCTGGTAATGTGTAATCCGTGTTAGTCTGGTAATGTGTAATCAGTGTTAGTCTGGTAATGTCTAATCAGTGTTAGTCTCTGGTAATGTGTAATCAGTGTTAGTCTGGTAATGTGTAATCAGTGTTAGTCTGGTAATGTCTATTCAGTGTTAGTCTCTGGTAATGTCTAATCCGTGTTAGTCTCTGGTAATGTGTAATCAGTGTTAGTCTCTGGTAATGTGTAATCCGTGTAAGGGGTGCGTCAGACGCAGGAGAGCAGAACTGGGTAATAACCGGAACAGTTTAATTATCAAAACCAACGGTTTCCAGAATAACAAAATATGGATACAAAACCGTCACAAGCAGCAGTCACAATGTGCACAAGAACAACAAACTATTTCACATGCAGACATGGGGGCACAGAGGGTTAAATACAAGAAAAGAGGGAAATGTGAACCAGGTGTGTGGGAAAACAAGACAAAACAAATGGAAAATTAACGGTGGATCGGAGGCTTGAAGACTGATGGAGCGTTCATCAACCCGTACGACATGACGAGGTACTCATAATGCCCTGAGGTTGTACTGAACGCCGTCTTCCACTTGTCTCCCTCCCGGATACGCACCAGGTTGTTTCTGCTCCTGAGATCTAATTTGGTGAAGAAGCGCGCCCCGTGCATTAACTCAATCGCTGTGGCGATCAGAGGTAGCGGGCATCAGAGCGGTGGTGCCTTTGGGACGGAACCTCCTCCAGTCTCCCTGAGCGCAGCACCTCCCAGCTCCATGGGCATCAGAGTGGTGGTGCTGAGGGATGGAACCGACAGACCCCGCTCTGGACGTCCGCGGGTAGCCAGCAGGTTATCCAGCCAAATGAACAGGTCCACCAGCTGGTCGAATGTGAGGATGGTGTCCCTGCAGGCCAACTCTCGACAGACTTCCTCGCGATAGTGGTCGATCAGGTCCCTGTCCTTCCATGGAAAAGGCGTTCACCCGCCGCTCTACCCTCGGGGTGGGTGGTTGAAGACTGCCCGGAAACGACGGGTGAAATCCTCGAAATGGTCCAGCGCCGTGTCTCCTTCTCACCACACGGCGTTGTCCCACTCCAGGGCATGAGATGAGGATGGACACCTTCTCACGACCCGAAGGAGCCGGGGTGGCCGGTTGCCAGGTAGAGATCCAGCTGTAACAGGAATCCCTGGCAGCGTGCAGCTGTCCCGTCGTACTCCCAGGGAAGGGTGAGAAGAATCCCACTAGGACCGGGTGAAGAGGGGGGCTGCGAAAGTGGAGATCCTGGTTGTGCTAGTGGAGGCGCTGGAGGAACTCTCTGTCTTTCCTAGCGGTCCATTGTTTTGACAACGAGGTCCAAGATGGCGGAGCATTGCCGCGTGCTCCCGGACGCTCTCCTCGACCCTATACCAGGGGCACCTGCTCCTGCTGACTCCATATTGTGGGGGTGGAATTCTGTAAGAGGTGATGGCAAGAAGACCGGTGACGTCGACCGCCGAACAAGGAGAGGAACCGACTTGGACGGAATTCGTGACAATTCGTCTCTGGTAATGTGAAATTAGTCCCGCTGAATTCTTCTGAATGTATCTTTGTCTAGGCTGTCATTGTTAAATAGGGTGGTTAGAGGGAAGAGCTGCCCATAGACTGTAATCAACTAGATCCACAAGCTAACACACAATATTCCCTGTCATGTAGGAATACAGACTTTTAGGAGAGGCAGTAAAGCCATTGACTGTTACAGTTTTTCTCAGTCATTTCTTAGATCAAAAGTGCAATTCTTGATACTACTTGTACAAATTCCAAATCATCTAGTCACTTGTGCACATCATTAAAGCAATTTCTTATTCCTTTGAACAAATTGCAATTGATCAAGTGTCAGCTTTTTTCCACATTATCAATTGCTCATGTCATGTTGATCCAAATATAGTAGATGGTTCTCTGTTGAATAGTCTTACCCCTCAAAACATCTAGGCATTAGTTCCTTGCATAAGCCATTACATGCAAAATTGTTGAACTATTTGTCATAAACTGTCAAGCATAGTTTTACACATTTCTATTAGACCTTTTGTACAAAAAACGTGAATTGATGAATCGTGCAGGTGAAATTGACCTCACTCATGAAGGAATGTAAAGTGTTAGTTCAACCAGCAATCAACCAGTTGTCTAAATTTCTCAAAGGTGCATCTCATGAAGAATCAATTGGCAAGCATATATAGACAGACCACAACACAGAGTTGCAATTTTCCAATAATGGATGGACCAGGAAACGAACAGGGTCAACAGCCAAGAGGAGGAAGAAGAGGAGCAAGGATGCGTGGTGGAAGGCAAAACAAAGGAAGAGGCAGAAGAGGACATAGGCGCATATCTGATGACATAAGTGCCACTATTGTAGACCATGTTGTCAATCATGGCCTTACAATGGCTGAGGCGGGCCAAATATTGGGAGATCAACCGTGTCCTCAATAGTTGAAAAGTTTGAAGCGAGAACAGGTATGTCCACCAATGTACAGTGCACTGTTACTGTATATAAGCAGTATACTTCCTGCAATGCTTCATATTACAGTAGTCCACTTGTATTTCACAGCATACAGAAATATACTCTATACAGATACATACTGCACCTTACATGCACCCACCTGTATGTTTCACAGTAAAATGTGTGTTCGCATAGTTTTCTCTATGTGAAAGTGTGCGATGCATCACTGGATTTTTCCCCTCATAGGACTGCAAGATGACCTCAAACCGGTGGCAGAGGACGCCTTTCACACCTCAACAGGAGGAGGCTATTTGCACCATGGTCTGAGCAAACAATGCCATGAGACTCAGGGAAATACAAAGGACCATTATAGAAGACAACGATGTCTTTGAAAACATCCATACGGTTAGCATCTCAACCATCGACAGGGTGCTGCATAGAAACCAGATGAGTATGAAACAACTGTACGTGTACCATTCCAAAGGAATGAGGACAGAGTTAAGGAGCTACGGTACCAGTATGTACAGGTAAAACATATATCTATGTAACTACTTTACAGCAACATTTTATAGTGATACATAGTACAGTAAGCATACACTGCACACGTTTCCATTGCTGTGGAAGGAACATGCAATATATGTACATTTTATGTCACTCTTCCTTACCAAAACAAATTAAACTGTGTGTTCTGGGATATAACATATAATAGAGTTGGAATCAAGTGAACCCTCTCACAACTTTGTATACGTGGACGAGGCTGGCTTCAACCTGACCAAATGCAGAAGGCGGGGTCGGAATATCATCGGTCACAGAGCTACTGTGGATTTGCCAACGGGGAGGAAATATTACCATGTGTGCTGCTATTTCGGAGCATGGTGTCCTACCCCATATCCCCCTTATAGGGCCATACAACACGCAGCATCTACTCAACTTTTAGAGATTCTCTACAGGGCTCTCATCCCTGATGATGAGAGTGGTCTGTTTAGAGAGGATTTGATATGTATGTGGTCATTTGTGATAATGTGAGTTTCCATCGATCAAACATCATAAGGCAATGGTTTGTGACCCACCCGAGGATGCTCATAGAATTCCTCCCACCTTATTCACCATTCCTTAACCCAATAGAGGAGTTCATTTCAGCATGGAGGTGGAAGGTAACGATCGTCAGCCACACACACAGATGAGCCTGCTGGCTGCAATGGAAGCAGCATGTGAGGACATCACAGTAGACGCCTGCAGAGGATGGATAAGGCATTCCAAAAGATTCTTTCCACGTTGCATTGGAAGGGAAAATATCCGGTGTGATGTGGATGAGAATATGTGGGCCGACAGACAGGAACGTCTGGATGTGTAAAGACAGCACAACAGTGCTGCGGGCAAAGTTGTGCCTTAGGGGTGTTTTCCTGTGTTTCTTTCTAATTTAGTTTTTTTCCCTTTGTTCCCTTGGGTTGTCCAGTCTCTTTCCATCAATAACCCACATACAGTAATATGTAAATAGTACTGTTGAAATTGATATATGCCATAAAGTGCAGTCTTGTGCATTTTCAATACAGTAACTGTCATCCAAACTGTTGCCTAAGTTTACATCAGGTAATACTGTCAAAGTACACAGTTACATTGGACAACATGCCTAAACATTTTGACGACCTTGTTCGTGAACAATGACTCAATGACTTATCATTCTGATGACACATTGGCATCATTTGCATGAATATTTACTTTTGAGATATGTACAAAGGATTTTTAGTGACTGACTAGCTTTAGAATCATATATACTGTATATTGCAGTTTATACAAATTGTTCTGAGAAATGTACCAAAGCGACTGGAGAAAACTGTATTATAGAGAAACAATTAACATTTGTTGTCTTTGTTGACTGTTAATGGTGTTGCATGGAGTGGTTTAATGGTGATAAATGGTTGGTAATGGTGTTGTATAGAGTCGTTTAATGGTGATTAATGGTTGTGTGTGAAAGTGTGAAAGCTTAGCTTTGGATTTGTTGGATGGTGATCAAGTTTTGAGAGAGCGAGAGCGATGTAAACAAATGTTTCCCATGCCAATAAAGCCCTTTGAATTTAATTGAGAGAGAGAGAGACACAGAGAGAGAGACACAGAGAACGACTCAGAGAGTGAGATTGACAGACAGACAGACAGACAGGCAGACACAGACAGACAGGAAAGCAGGAGGTCCAGGCAGACAGACAGACAGACAGACAGACAGACAGACAGACAGACAGACAGACAGGAAAGCAGGAGGTCCAGACAGACAGACAGACAGACAGACAGACAGACACAGACAGACAGGAAAGCAGGAGGTCCAGGCAGACAGACAGACAGACAGACAGACAGACAGACAGGAAAGCAGGAGGTCCAGACAGACAGACAGACAGACAGACAGACAGACAGA
>NW_027010394.1:0-32314 GCF_036934945.1 Oncorhynchus masou masou
CAGCGTGTATAGCGTGTATAGCTTGTGTAGTGTGTATATATAGCTTGTGTAGTGTGTATAGCGTGTATAGCGTGTATAGCTTGTGTAGTGTGTATAGTGTGTATAGTGTGTGTAGCGTGTGTAGCGTGTATAGCGTGTATAGCTTGTGTATTGTGTATAGTGTGTGTAGCGTGTGTTGCGTGTGTTGCGTGTATAGCGTGTATAGCGTGTAGCGTGTGTAGCGTGTATAGCGTGTGTAGCGTGTGTAGCGTGTAGCGTGTATAGCGTGTATAGCGTGTATAGCGTGTATTGTGTGTAGCGTGTGTAGCGTGTGTAGCGTGTGTAGCGTGTGTAGCGTGTGTATTGTGTATAGTGTGTGTAGCGTGTGTAGCGTGTGTAGCGTATATAGCGTGTATAGCGTGTATAGCTTGTGTATTGTGTGTAGCGTGTGTAGCGTGTGTAGCGTGTGCAGCGTGTATAGCGTGTGTAGCGTGTATGGCGTGTATAGTGTGTGCAGCGTGTATATCATGTATAGTGTGTGTAGCGTGTGCAGCGTGTATACGTGTGTGCATGTATAGCGTGTATAGCGTGTGTAGTTTGTGCAGCGTGTATAGCATGTGTAGCGTGTGTAGCGTGTATAGTGTGTATAGTGTGTATAGTGTATAGCGTGTATAGCGTGTATAGCTTGTGTAGTGTGTATATATAGCTTGTGTAGTGTGTATAGTGTATAGCGTGTATAGCTTGTGTAGTGTGTATAGCGTGTATAGTGTGTGTAGCGTGTGTAGCGTGTGTAGCGTGTGTAGCGTGTGTAGCGTGTATAGCGTGTGTATTGTGTGCATAGCGTGTATAGCGTGTATAAACGTGTATAGCGTGTATAACGTGTGTTGTGTAGCGTGTGTAGCGTGTGTAGCGTGTATAGCGTGTGTAGCGTGTGTAGCGTGTGTAGCGTGTATAGCGTGTATAGCGTGTGTATTGTGTATAGCGTGTGTAGCGTGTGTAGCGTGTGTAGCGTGTGTGGCGTGTGTAGCGTGTATAGCGTGTATAGCGTGTGTATTGTGCACAGCGTGTGTAGCGTGTGTAGCGTGTGTAGCGTGTGTAGCGTGTGTAGCTTGTGTATTGTGTGTAGCGTGTGTAGCGTGTGTAGCGTGTGTAGCGTGTATAGCGTGTATAGCGTGTGTATTGTGTGTATAGCGTATTGTAGCGTGTGTATAGCGTGTATAGCGTGTATAGCGTGTATAGCTTGTGTATTGTGTGTAGCGTGTGTAGCGTGTGTAGCATGTGCAGCGTGTGTAGCGTGTGTAGCGTGTATAGCGTGTATAGTGTGTGCAGCGTGTATATCATGTGTAGCGTGTGCAGCGTGTATAGCGTGTGTAGCGTGTATAGCGTGTGTAGCTTGTGCATGCGTGTATAGCGTGTGTAGCGTGTGTAGCGTGTAGAGCGTGTAGAGCGTGTAGAGCGTGTGTAGCTTGTATAGTGTGTATAGTGTGTATAGTGTGTATAGCGTGTATAGCGTGTATAGCTTGTGTAGTGTGTATATATAGCTTGTGTAGTGTGTATAGCGTGTATAGCGTGTATAGCTTGTGTAGTGTGTATAGTGTGTATAGTGTGTGTGCGTATGTGTGTAGCGTGTATAGCGTGTATAGCTTGTGTATTGTGTATAGTGTGTGTAGCGTGTGTTGCGTGTGTTGCGTGTATAGCGTGTATAGCGTGTATAGCGTGTAGCGTGTGTAGCGTGTATAGCGTGTGTAGCGTGTGTAGCGTGTGTAGCGTGTAGCGTGTATAGCGTGTAGCGTGTGTAGCGTGTGTAGCGTGTGTAGCGTGTGTAGCGTGTGTGGCGTGTATAGCGTGTGTATTGTGTATAGCGTGTGTAGCGTGTGCAGCGTGTGTAGTGTGTAGCGTATGTAGCGTGTGTATAGCGTGTATAGCGTGTATAGCGTGTGCAGCGTGTGTAGCGTGTGTAGCGTGTATAGTGTGTGCAGCGTGTATATCATGTATAGTGTGTGTAGTGTGTGCAGCGTGTATAGCGTGTGTAGCGTGTATAGCGTGTATAGCGTGTGTAGCTTGTGCAGCGTGTATAGCATGTGTAGCGTGTGTAGCGTGTAGAGCGTGTGTAGCGTGTAGAGCGTGTAGAGCGTGTAGAGCGTGTGCAGCGTGTATAGCGTGTGTAGCGTGTGTAGCGTGTATAGCGTGTTGTAGCGTGTGTAGCGTGTAGAGCGTGTAGAGCGTGTAGAGCGTGTGTAGCGTGTGTAGCGTGATGTAACAGTTTAGAGCACCGGTGCATGCTGTCTTTATACCATAGGCCTGCAGTATAACAGGCTAATAGCCACACCACACCTTATTTAGGGTAATATCAGAAGCAAGTCAAGCCATTGCTTCTAGGGAAAATATGAGCAACATGGTTCGACTGTATCCAGACGTACATACGGTCTCCTTTCCCTTCCACACCCCAGGATTTACAGTATTACTGCTTTAGAACACAAGGGGGCACCCTCCCCACACACACCCACGCAAAAGCCCTATTACCAGAATGCTAACACCATTAGCACAATAAGCGAATTTCCATGGGGGCTGCTAGCTAAATATGCTAACGAGCGCAAATGAAAATAATCGAATTGCCAAGACAATCCAGGTCATAAAAGCATACGTATAATAGGAGGAGCTACCGGATTGCTGTTCTGGGGAGTTTGGACGTTTACACGCCAAGAAACATAGTGAAAATGAACTAAGTTTTGATGCTTGTCTGAAGGAAGAACAATACTGGCTCACGAGCAGCATGCTGTCTACATGCTGCTTCTGTGTGGAGTCTGAAGTCGCTAGGGCAACGGGCCTGGCAATTAGCAGAGAAGAGGGGGGAGGAGCAGACCGGCGGAGAACGGGAGGGGGGGGGGATCAAGATAACCGTGGCAGCTGTACAAATAACTAATCTCTCTCACGCAGAAAAAAAATAGTGAAATGCATGAATAAATATCTAAATAAATATCTTGCTGTGTTTTGTAAAACGGAGATCTGTAATGCTCCTTATTGTAATTTCTTCCATTCTAACATTTCTACTGATGTACATTGTATTTGGTTGCTCTGTTTATACACAACATATACAGTATTTATTTATATACTGGATTCTTGACAAAGCTCAGTAATATGAGCTGCTGAACGGTACAGTGCCATTCTTAGTATATCTACTGCTGAACAGTACAGTACCATTCATAGTATATGTTGTGTCCTTGAATCCGGTGCACGTGCGTATAGCATTTTGATTACAGCAGAAGCGGCGCGTGGGTAAAATCACTGAGGAAGCCAAGCCAAGCCAGTAGAAAAAGCCATATTAAACCCTATGTTGTGAGAATTGCATTGTTTGCTTTATAACCCATGCGTTCATATGCCACCGTGATATACATTAAGGCCTTGACAACTAAAAGACATCAGTCACACAGTGGCAGTAATATCACCTGCAGCACGGTCAAGTTTACTAAACTACTCTACTGATTTATAACCACTGTGTTACAGCCAAGTCAACACAAAGACAACAGGAGCCCTGCCTTCCCTTATTCGCAGCAGGGTAGCCTAGTGGTTAGAGCGTTGGAAAGGTTGCAAGTTCGAATCCCCGAGCTGACAAGGTACAAATCTGTCATTCTGCCCCCGAACAGGCACTGTTCCTAGACCAGTTAACCCACTGTTCCTAGACCAGTTAACCCACTGTTCCTAGACCAGTTAACCCACTGTTCCTAGACCAGTAAACCCACTGTTCCTAGACCAGTAAACCCACTGTTCCTAGACCAGTTAACCCACTGTTTCTAGACCAGTTAACCCACTGTTCCTCGGCCGTCATTGAAAATAAGAATTTGTTCTTAACTGACTTGCCTGGTTAAATAAAAAATTCCAGCATTGTTTACACTGAAACATTTAAACACCATCAAATCAACAAGCCTTTCTGTGCTTAGTTTAATAGACGGAAAACATAGTTAATTAAAGATACCAAAAAAAACAATTTAGTCCAATCAATGTTTCTAAATATCGTGTGGCTGTCCATGGTACTGATTTTATGTCTATGTGTGCGTGCTTGCGTGCCAAGCCACCATACTTGTAAACTAGTTGAACACCAATGCCATCCTCTCTTTCATGTTGGCAAAATGGTCTAAGGCTCCGTACGCTTTTAGTTTTTGTTTTCCTAGCTAAAATGCTTGCGAGCCTAACTTCCTCGCATGGGCAAAGCTAAGTTATCTAGCTAGTTAACGTGAACTTACTAGGCTACGTCTAGGTTACATATTGAAGGTCAATCGTCTCAGGCCAGTGACTCAACATATTCATTTATGGGTAGATCAGAATCTCCATCATAATCTTTGGGCATACATAGAATTTAGTCAAAACCACAAGTCCAAATCCCCTGTTCCATCCATGGCTTAGGACAAGGCAGATTTAGCAAGCTAGCTACTGCAGGACATCAACACAAGCAGACGAGAAACAATCACATTTGTCTGACAACGATGACGTATAGCTCAGGATGCGATTTGATTGGTGTGAAGCCAAATCCAAACTGGCCTACCTTGGGGTGGCTTTTTGCTGCACCAGGACAAACCACATTTCAGCTCAGCTCAACGCTGATTGGCTAATTATTTTATATATATTTTTTTTTATCAAGGGAGGCCAAACTTGCATCAATCAATCAAATGCTACTGCTGCAACATGTCATACTCTTGTTTCAGACAGCATCAGATACATGGTACACATACTGAGACAGAGGTGTGGTTTTCCTCTGCTCTGATAATTTCTCCGGTGCGATCCAACAACCTGCGAATTGGCAGAAACTTATGAAAACATAGAGATGACTGAAAAATTATTTTATAATAAAAAACATTTTTTTTAAGTGTAAAATATTTGGGGCTTACCTTGGCATGTATGAATACCTCAGGAGGCTGAAGAAATGGGTCTTGTCACCTAAAACCCTCACAAACGTTTACATATGCACAATCGAGAACATCCTGTCAGGCTGTATCACCGCCTGGTACGGCAATTGCACCGCCCTCAACTGCAAGGCTCTCCAGAGCATAGTGAGGTCTGCACAACGCATCACTGGGGGAAAACTACCTGACCTCCAGGACACCTACAGCACCCGAGGCCAAAAAGATCAAGGACAACAACCACCCGAGCCACTGCCTGTTCACCCTGCTACCATCCAGAAGGCGAGATCTGTCGAGAGACTGAAAAACAGCTTCTATCTCTAGGCCATCAGACTGGTAAACAGCCATCATTAACATAGAGAGGCTTGATGGCCATGTGTCATTTTTTCCAACAAAAGAAAAGGACCTTGCTTTTTCATTGTAAGCTCATTAAGTCGTGTGGCTGCCAGCCAAATAGCATTCCACTTATGTCAATGAAAATTAAGCTATTTACTTGCGGAATGTGTTGGACTAATGTATTTTCTATGACGGAAAACTATATTTACAAGTCCCTGATCAAGCTATTGTAGCAATAAAACACTTGACTTTCAATATAAAACGTGACACTTGTCAATACACAGCTGGACTCACCTGGTCCTGCTTTCTCTCATTTACAAATACGTGACTGGCTCAACTGTTCTGGGGAACTACAGTTCATAATGTAAACTAATAATGAAATAAATAACGTGATCTGATTCTAACATATTGCACAAGTCGACAGCAGGTATTTACTTAAATAACTACAACTACTAAAATGTCTTAACTTCTACAGACACTCTTGAAAAATCATACTTTGGTAATTTACAAATACCCGAGTATACGGTAAATTGCCTAACGAGCAGGATAATATACTGCTGCAAACACAACATTACAGTTGTAACTTCATTTGGGTGAACAAAATGGCACAAAAGCATTAAACAAAACACTTGAGAACTCTTTTTTAAAGAAAGTTTTGAACAGCCTGTATTGCAGCAATTACCAAGAAAGGTTAGTGCCTCCCGTTCCCAAGAAATAACAACAATATTGTCACGGCCGTTGGTGGAAGAAGGTGAGGACCAAAGCGCAGCGTCATTTATTAAATAGAACTGAACACTAACTATAACAAACAAGAACAACCAAAACAGCTCCGTCAGGTATAAAACAGAAAGCAACTACCCACAAAACCCATGTGGGCAAGAGCTACCTAAGTATGGTTCTCAATCAAAGACAACGATAGACAGCTGTCCCTGATTGCGAACCATACCCGGCCAAAACATAGAAATAAAGAAACATAGAAAAGGAACATAGAATGCCCACCCTAGTCACACAATGGCCTAAACTAAGTATAGAATAAAAGCCTCTCTATGGCCAGGGCGTGACAAATATGCTAATGATATTTACTTTACAACAGGCCTACTTATAATCTTAACACTCCTGTTGTGTTCGTATGTTAATTAATTTTATGTTCCCGGTCAAAAATGATATCCCGATTATATATCCATAGTAATAAATATATTATCACCTAATGTTACGTTAGATCTTTTTATCAACTTAAGTTCTTGTGAACATTACACGTACTGAACTTCTATTTGCTATTTATGGCCTGTAGGCCTCATTGACCTGAGCTCATACAACTTGTTTTTGAGTTAAAAAAAAGCATAATGTATGGATTATTTTGACTATAACAAATACTCAGATAAAACCTATTGTGCTATTTACCACAGAAGACTTTGTGTCAAAGTTTAACAAGGACTCTCTCAAAGATATGTTCAAGGGCCTAACATACAGTTATCGTTTGGTCATAGAGTTCAGTGTGTCAAATCGGAGGGCCTGTTATCCGGACCTCTGGCAGTCTCTATCGGGGTGCCACAGGGTTCAATTCTCGGGCCGACTCTCTTCTCTGGATACATCAATGAGGTCGCTCTTGCTGCTGGTGATTCTCTGATCCACCTCTACGCAGACGACACCATTCTGTATACTTCTGGCCCCTCTTTAGACACTGTGTTAAGTAACCTCCAGGCGAGCTTCAATGCCATACAACTCTCCTTCCGTGGCCTCCAACTGTTCTTAAATGCAAGTCAAACTAAATGCATGCTCTTCAATCGATCACTGCCCGCACCTGCTCGCCAGTCCAGCATCACTACTCTGGACGGCTCTGACTTAGAATACGGGGGCAACTACAAATACCTGGGTGTCTGGTTAGACTGTAAACTCTCCTTCCAGACTCACATTAAGCATCTCCAATCCAAATTAAATCTGGAATCGGCTTCCTATAATGCAACAAAGCATCCTTCACTCATGCTGCCAAACATACCCTCGTAAAACTGACCATCCTACTGATCCTCAACTTTGGCGATGTCATCTATAAAATAGCCTCTAACACTCTACCCAACAAATTGCATGCAGTCTATTACAGTGCCATCCGTTTTGTCACAAAAGCCCCATACAATACACACCACTGAGACCTGTACGCTCTTGTTGGTTGGCCCTCGCCTCATACTCGTCGCCAAACCCACTGGCTACATGTTATCTACAAGTCTCTACTAGGTAAAGCCGCGCCTTATCTCTGCTCACTGGTCACCATAGCAACACCCACCCGTAGCACACGCTCGAGGTATATCTCACTGGTCACCCCCAAAGCCAATTCGTCCTTTGGTCGCCTTTGCTTCCAGTTCTCTGCTACCAATGACTGGAATGAACTGCAAAGAAACACTGAGGTTGGAGACTCATATCTCCCTCACTAGCTTTAAGCACCAGCTGTCAGAGCAGCTCAAAGATCACTGCACGTGTACATAGCCCATCTGTAGATAGCCCATCTATCTACCTTATTTTTTTTCTACTGCATTATTTACTGTATATTTTGTTTTTTCCATGTGTGACTCTGTGTTGTTGTGTGTGTCGAATTGCTAAGCTTTATCTTGGCCAGGTCTCAGTTGCAAATGAGAACTTGTTCTCAACTAGCCTACCTGGTGAAATAAAGGTGAAATAAAAAATACATAAATTGTGCTGCCACAGAAGAAATTGTGAGCAAGGCCTCAAAGAAGCTTTATATACAAGAGCTGCGAGAAAAGTTCTATATATTATTGAAACAATGTTGCATTTTTTTAGATTGTTTATGAGAATGCCAACAGGTGGTGTTCCTGTGGGGGAAAGATTCTATTGGGGAAAGATTATATTGGGGAAAGATTCTATTGGGGAAAGATTCTATTGGGGAAAGGTTCCTGTGGGGGAAAGGTTCCTGTGGGGGAAAGATTCTATTGGGGAAAGGTTCCTGTGGGGGAAAGATTCTATTGGGGAAAGGTTCCTGTGGGGGAAAGATTCTATTGGGTAAAGGTTCCGGTGGGGGAAAGATTCTATTAGGGAAAGGTTCCTGTGGGGGAAAGATTCTATTGGGTAAAGGTTCCTGTGGGGGAAAGATTCTATTGGGTAAAGATTCCGGTGGGGGAAAGATTCTATTGGGGAAAGGTTCCTGTGGGGGAAAGATTCTATTGGGGAAAGGTTCCTGTGGGGGAAAGATTCTATTGGGTAAAGGTTCCGGTGGGGGAAAGATTCTATTGGGGAAAGGTTCCTGTGGGGGAAAGATTCTATTGGGGAAAGGTTCCTGTGGGGGAAAGATTCTATTGGGGAAAGGTTCCGGTGGGGGAAAGATTCTATTGGGGAAAGGTTCCTGTGGGGGAAAGATTCTATTGGGTAAAGGTTCCTGTGGGGGAAAGATTCTATTGGGGAAAGGTTCCTGTGGGGGAAAGATTCTATTGGGGAAAGGTTCCTGTGGGGAAAGATTCTATTGGGGAAAGGTTCCTTTGGGGGAAAGATTCTATTGGGGAAAGGTTCCGGTGGGGGAAAGATTCTATTGGGTAAAGGTTCCTGTGGGGAAAGATTCTATTGGGGAAAGGTTCCTGTGGGGGAAAGATTCTATTGGGGAAAGGTTCCGGTGGGGGAAAGATTCTATTGGGTAAAGGTTCCTGTAGGAAAGATTCTATTGGGGAAAGGTTCCTGTGGGGGAAAGATTCTATTGGGGAAAGGTTCCTGTGGGGGAAAGATTCTATTGGGGAAAGATTCTATTGGGAAAGGTTCCTGTGGGGAAAGATTCTATTGGGGAAAGGTTCCTGTGGGGGAAAGATTCTATTGGGGAAAGGTTCCTGTGGGGGAAAGATTCTATTGGGGAAAGGTTCCTGTGGGGGAAAGATTCTATTGGGGAAAGGTTCCTGTGGGGGAAAGATTCTATTGGGGAAAGGTTCCTGGTGGGGGAAAGATTCTATTGGGTAAAGGTTCCTGTGGGGGAAAGATTCTATTGGGTAAAGGTTCCTGTGGGGAAAGATTCTATTGGGGAAAGGTTCCTGTGGGGGAAAGATTCTATTGGGGAAAGGTTCCGGTGGGGAAAGATTCTATTGGGGAAAGGTTCCTGTGGGGGAAAGATTCTATTGGGGAAAGGTTCCGGTGGGGGAAAGATTCTATTGGGGAAAGGTTCCTGTGGGGGAAAGATTCTATTGGGTAAAGGTTCCTGTGGGGGAAAGATTCGATGGGGGAAAGGTTCCTGTGGGGAAAGATTCTATTGGGGAAAGGTTCCTGTGGGGGAAAGATTCTATTGGGGAAAGGTTCCGGTGGGGGAAAGATTCTATTGGGTAAAGGTTCCTGTGGGGAAAGATTCTATTGGGGAAAGGTTCCTGTGGGGGAAAGATTCTATTGGGGAAAGGTTCCGGTGGGGGAAAGATTCTATTGGGTAAAGGTTCCTGTAGGGAAAGATTCTATTGGGGAAAGGTTCCTGTGGGGGAAAGATTCTATTGGGGAAAGGTTCCTGTGGGGGAAAGATTCTATTGGGGAAAGGTTCCTGTGGGGAAAGATTCTATTGGGGAAAGGTTCCTGTGGGGGAAAGATTCTATTGGGGAAAGGTTCCTGTGGGGAAAGATTCTATTGGGGAAAGGTTCCTGTGGGGGAAAGATTCTATCGGGGAAAGGTTCCTGTGGGGAAAGATTCTATTGGGGAAAGGTTCCTGTGGGGGAAAGATTCTATTGGGGAAAGGTTCCTGTGGGGGAAAGATTCTATTGGGGAAAGGTTCCTGTGGGGGAAAGATTCTATTGGGGAAAGGTTCCTGTGGGGGAAAGATTCTATTGGGGAAAGGTTCCGGTGGGGGAAAGATTCTATTGGGTAAAGGTTCCTGTGGGGGAAAGATTATATTGGGTAAAGGTTCCTGTGGGGAAAGATTCTATTGGGGAAAGGTTCCTGTGGGGGAAAGATTCTATTGGGGAAAGGTTCCTGTGGGGTAAAGATTCTATTGGGTAAAGGTTCCTGTGGGGGAAAGATTCTATTGGGGAAAGGTTCCTGTGGGGGAAAGATTCTATTGGGGAAAGGTTCCGGTGGGGAAAGATTCCTGTGGGGAAAGGTTCCTGTGGGGAAAGGTTCCGGTGGGGGAAAGATTCTATTGGGGAAAGGTTCCTGTGGGGAAAGGTTCCTGTGGGGAAAGGTTCCTGTGGGGAAAGATTCTATTGGGGAAAGGTTCCGGTGGGGGAAAGATTCTATTGGGGAAAGGTTCCGGTGGGGGAAAGATTCTATTGGGGAAAGGTTCCTGTGGGGAAAAGATTCTATTGGGGAAAGGTTCCGGTGGGGGAAAGATTCTATTGGGGAAAGGTTCCTGTGGGGGAAAGATTCTATTGGGGAAAGGTTCCTGTGGGGGAAAGATTCTATTGGGGAAAGGTTCCTGTGGGGGAAAGATTCTATTGGGGAAAGGTTCCTGTGGGGGAAAGATTCTATTGGGGAAAGATTCTATTGGGGAAAGGTTCCTGTGGGGGAAAGATTCTATTGGGGAAAGGTTCCTGTGGGGGAAAGATTCTATTGGGGAAAGATTCCTGTGGGGGAAAGATTCTATTGGGGAAAGATTCCTGTGGGGGAAAGATTCTATTGGGGAAAGATTCTATTGGGGAAAGGTTCCTGTGGGGGAAAGATTCTATTGGGGAAAGGTTCCGGTGGGGGAAAGATTCTATTGGGGAAAGGTTCCGGTGGGGGAAAGATTCTATTGGGGAAAGGTTCCGGTGGGGGAAAGGTTCCGGTGGGGGAAAGATTCTATTGGGGAAAGGTTCCTGTGGGGGAAAGATTCTATTGGGGAAAGGTTCCGGTGGGGGAAAGATTCTATTGGGGAAAGGTTCCTGTGGGGGAAAGATTCTATTGGGGAAAGGTTCCGGTGGGGGAAAGATTCTATTGGGGAAAGGTTCCTGTGGGGGAAAGATTCTATTGGGGAAATGTTCCTGTGGGGGAAAGATTCTATTGGGGAAAGGTTCCTGTGGGGGAAAGATTCTATTGGGGAAAGGTTCCTGTGGGGGAAAGATTCTATTGGGGAAAGGTTCCTGTGGGGGAAAGATTCTATTGGGGAAAGGTTCCTGTGGGGGAAAGATTCTATTGGGGAAAGGTTCCTGTGGGGGAAAGATTCTATTGGGGAAAGATTCTATTGGGGAAAGGTTCCTGTGGGGGAAAGATTCTATTGGGGAAAGGTTCCTGTGGGGGAAAGATTCTATTGGGGAAAGATTCCTGTGGGGGAAAGATTCTATTGGGGAAAGATTCTATTGGGGAAAGGTTCCTGTGGGGGAAAGATTCTATTTGGGAAAGGTTCCTGTGGGGGAAAGGTTCCTGTGGGGGAAAGATTCTATTGGGGAAAGGTTCCTGTGGGGGAAAGGTTCCTGTGGGGGAAAGATTCTATTGGGGAAAGGTTCCTGTGGGGGAAAGATTCTATTGGGGAAAGGTTCCTGTGGGGGAAAGATTCTATTGGGGAAAGGTTCCTGTGGGGGAAAGATTCTATTGGGGAAAGATTCTATTGGGGAAAGGTTCCTGTGGGGGAAAGATTCTATTGGGGAAAGGTTCCTGTGGGGGAAAGATTCTATTGGGGAAAGGTTCCTGTGGGGGAAAGATTCTATTGGGGAAAGATTCTATTGGGGAAAGGTTCCTGTGGGGGAAAGATTCTATTGGGGAAAGGTTCCGGTGGGGGAAAGATTCTATTGGGGAAAGGTTCCGGTGGGGGAAAGATTCTATTGGGGAAAGGTTCCTGTGGGGGAAAGATTCTATTGGGGAAAGGTTCCTGTGGGGGAAAGATTCTATTGGGGGAAAGATTCTATTGGGGAAAGGTTCCTGTGGGGGAAAGATTCTATTGGGGAAAGGTTCCTGTGGGGGAAAGATTCTATTGGGGAAAGATTCCTGTGGGGGAAAGATTCTATTGGGGAAAGATTCCTGTGGGGGAAAGATTCTATTGGGGAAAGATTCTATTGGGGAAAGGTTCCTGTGGGGGAAAGATTCTATTGGGGAAAGGTTCCGGTGGGGGAAAGATTCTATTGGGGAAAGGTTCCGGTGGGGGAAAGATTCTATTGGGGAAAGGTTCCGGTGGGGGAAAGGTTCCGGTGGGGGAAAGATTCTATTGGGGAAAGGTTCCTGTGGGGGAAAGATTCTATTGGGGAAAGGTTCCGGTGGGGGAAAGATTCTATTGGGGAAAGGTTCCTGTGGGGGAAAGATTCTATTGGGGAAAGGTTCCGGTGGGGGAAAGATTCTATTGGGGAAAGGTTCCTGTGGGGGAAAGATTCTATTGGGGAAATGTTCCTGTGGGGGAAAGATTCTATTGGGGAAAGGTTCCTGTGGGGGAAAGATTCTATTGGGGAAAGGTTCCTGTGGGGGAAAGATTCTATTGGGGAAAGGTTCCTGTGGGGGAAAGATTCTATTGGGGAAAGGTTCCTGTGGGGGAAAGATTCTATTGGGGAAAGGTTCCTGTGGGGGAAAGATTCTATTGGGGAAAGATTCTATTGGGGAAAGGTTCCTGTGGGGGAAAGATTCTATTGGGGAAAGGTTCCTGTGGGGGAAAGATTCTATTGGGGAAAGATTCCTGTGGGGGAAAGATTCTATTGGGGAAAGATTCTATTGGGGAAAGGTTCCTGTGGGGGAAAGATTCTATTTGGGAAAGGTTCCTGTGGGGGAAAGGTTCCTGTGGGGGAAAGATTCTATTGGGGAAAGGTTCCTGCGGGGAAAGGTTCCTGTGGGGGAAAGATTCTATTGGGGAAAGGTTCCTGTGGGGGAAAGATTCTATTGGGGAAAGGTTCCTGTGGGGGAAAGATTCTATTGGGGAAAGGTTCCTGTGGGGGAAAGATTCTATTGGGGAAAGATTCTATTGGGGAAAGGTTCCTGTGGGGGAAAGATTCTATTGGGGAAAGGTTCCTGTGGGGGAAAGATTCTATTGGGGAAAGATTCCTGTGGGGGAAAGATTCTATTGGGGAAAGATTCTATTGGGGAAAGGTTCCTGTGGGGGAAAGATTCTATTGGGGAAAGGTTCCGGTGGGGGAAAGATTCTATTGGGGAAAGGTTCCGGTGGGGGAAAGATTCTATTGGGGAAAGGTTCCGGTGGGGGAAAGATTCTATTGGGGAAAGGTTCCTGTGGGGGAAAGATTCTATTGGGGAAAGATTCTATTGGGGAAAGGTTCCTGTGGGGGAAAGATTCTATTGGGGAAAGGTTCCGGTGGGGGAAAGATTCTATTGGGGAAAGGTTCCGGTGGGGGAAAGATTCTATTGGGGAAAGGTTCCGTGGGGGAAAGATTCTATTGGGGAAATGTTCCGGTGGGGGAAAGATTCTATTGGGGAAAGGTTCCTGTGGGGGAAAGATTCTATTGGGGAAAGGTTCCTGTGGGGGAAAGATTCTATTGGGGAAAGGTTCCGGTGGGGGAAAGATTCTATTGGGGAAAGGTTCCGGTCGGGGAAAGATTCTATTGGGGAAAGGTTCCGGTGGGGGAAAGATTCTATTGGGGAAAGGTTCCTGTGGGGGAAAGATTCTATTGGGGAAAGATTCTATTGGGGAAAGGTTCCTGTGGGGGAAAGATTCTATTGGGGAAAGGTTCCTGTGGGGGAAAGATTCTATTGGGGAAAGGTTCCGGTGGGGGAAAGATTCTATTGGGGAAAGGTTCCTGTGGGGGAAAGATTCTATTGGGGAAAGGTTCCGGTGGGGGAAAGATTCTATTGGGGAAAGGTTCCGGTGGTGGAAAGATTCTATTGGGGAAAGGTTCCGGTCGGGGAAAGATTCTATTGGGGAAAGGTTCCTGTGGGGGAAAGATTCTATTGGGGAAAGGTTCCGGTGGGGGAAAGATTCTATTGGGGAAAGGTTCCGGTGGGGGAAAGATTCTATTGGGTAAAGGTTCCTGTGGGGGAAAGGTTCTATTGGGGAAAGGTTCCGGTCGGGGAAAGATTCTATTGGGGAAAGGTTCACATGGGGGTTTCCATGGAAGCCAAAAAGAGGAGTGAGGTGTGTGTGTGTGTGGTCAACACACATGCATGTGGGGCTCTGGGAGAGGAAGTGTGTCCACCTGATGAATGGGCATGTGCCTGAATTCAATTTTATACTCTAATTGTAGTCTCATCCATTAATTTCTAATGACCGGTTATTTTTGGCCGGGAACACCACATGTGTACAAAAGTTAAATAAAGCACCCAAAATGTAATGAAGATCACCGAAATGTATTTTGTGTGTTCCGATGCCCTGCGTGGACAAAGTCATGGAACCTTAAGACAATCAGATTAAAGTAACTATATTTTTGCAGGGAGATAACTTGTAAATCGGTCCAGTTCGACTGGACCACAGCAGGAGGGTTAAACTAAATATGGAGCACACAATTAATAAGAGAGAACAAACTTAATTTAGCCAACGAAAATGTCTCAAAAGAATGAAACAAAACATGTTTAGCATATTTAAAGAACTGGTTTGGAGGCATAAATAGGCTTACAATAATGATAAAATAAATGATTATAAATACAAATAAATAAATAGATACGTTTCAAAGGTGCATTCTACCCGAATAGTGATTTGCCGTAGCAGGGCCTCCAGTCATACATTTACATTGTAGCAGGGCCTTCAGTCATACATTTACATTGTAGCAGGGCCTCCAGTCATACAGTTACATTGTAGCAGGCCTCCAGTCATACATTTACATTGTAGCAGGCCTCCAGTCATACATTTAAATTGTAGCAGGGTCTCCAGTCATACATTTACATTGTAGCAGGGCCTCCAGTCATACATTTACATTGTAGCCGGGCCTCCAGTCATACATTTACATTGTAGCAGGGCCTCCAGTCATACATTTACATTGTAGCAGGGCCTCCAGTCATACATTTACATTGTAGCAGGGCCTCCAGTCATACATTTACATTGTAGCAGGCCTCCAGTCATACATTTACATTGTAGCAGGCCTCCAGTCATACATTTACATTGTAGCAGGCCTCCAGTCATACAATTACATTGTAGCAGGCCTCCAGTCATACATTTACATTGTAGCAGGGCCTCCAGTCATACATTTACATTGTAGCAGGGCCTCCAGTCATACATTTACATTGTAGCAGGGCCTCCAGTCATACATTTACATTGTAGCAGGCCTCCAGTCATACATTTACATTGTAGCAGGGCCTCCAGTCATACATTTACATTGTAGCAGGCCTCCAGTCATACATTTACATTGTAGCAGGGCCTCCAGTCATACATTTACATTGTAGCAGGGCACCAGTCATACATTTACATTGTAGCAGGGCCTCCAGTCATACATTTACATTGTAGCAGGGCCTCCAGTCGTACATTTACATTTTAGCAGGGCCTCCAGTCATACATTTACATTGTAGCAGGGCCTTCAGTCATACATTTACATTGTAGCTGGGCCTCCAGTCATACATTTACATTGTAGCAGGCCTTCAGTCATACATTTACATTGTAGCAGGGCCTCCAGTCGTACATTTACATTTTAGCAGGGCCTCCAGTCATACATTTACATTGTAGCAGGGCCTTCAGTCATACATTTACATTGTAGCTGGGCCTCCAGTCATACATTTACATTGTAGCAGGCCTCCAGACATACATTTACATTGTAGCAGGCCTCCAGTCATACATTTACATTGTAGCAGGGCCTCCAGTCATACATTTACATTGTAGCAGGCCTCCAGTCATACATTTACATTGTAGCAGGGCCTCCAGTCATACATTTACATTGTAGCAGGCCTCCAGTCATACATTTACATTGTAGCAGGCCTCCAGTCATACATTTACATTGTAGCAGGCCTCCAGTCATACATTTACATTGTAGCAGGGCCTCCAGTCATACATTTACATTGTAGCAGGCCTCCAGTCATACATTTACATTGTAGCAGGCCTCCAGTCATACATTTACATTGTAGCAGGCCCTACAGTCATACATTTACATTGTAGCAGGGCCTCCAGTCATACATTTACATTGTAGCAGGGCCTCCAGTCATACATTTACATTGTAGCAGGGCCTCCAGTCATACATTTACATTGTAGCAGGCCTCCAGTCATACATTTACATTGTAGCAGGGCCTCCAGTCATACATTTACATTGTAGCAGGGCCTCCAGTCATACATTTACATTGTAGCAGGGCCTCCAGTCATACATTAACATTGTAGCAGGGCCTCCAGTCATACATTTACATTGTAGCAGGGCCTCCAGTCATACATTTACATTGTAGCAGGCCTCCAGTCATACATTTACATTGTAGCAGGCCTCCAGTCATACATTTACATTGTAGCAGGGCCTCCAGTCATACATTTACATTGTAGCAGGCCTCCAGTCATACAATTACATTGTAGCAGGCCTCCAGTCATACATTTACATTGTAGCAGGCCTCCAGTCATACATTTACATTGTAGCAGGGCCTCCAGTCATACATTTACATTGTAGCAGGCCTCCAGTCATACATTTACATTGTAGCAGGCCTCCAGTCATACATTTACATTGTAGCAGGCCTCCAGTCATACATTTACATTGTAGCAGGCCTCCAGTCATACATTTACATTGTAGCAGGCCTCCAGTCATACATTTACATTGTAGCAGGGCCTCCAGTCATACATTTACATTGTAGCAGGGCCTCCAGTCATACATTTACATTTTATTTTATTTTTTAACCTTTATTTAACCAGGCAAGTCAGTTAAGAACAAATTCTTATTTTCAATGACGGCCTAGGAACAGTGGGTTAACTGCCTGTTCAGGGGCAGAACGACAGATTTGTACCTTGTCAGCTCGGGGGTTTGAACTTGCAACCTTCTGGTTCTTCTTAACGCTCTAACCACGAGGCTACCCTGCCGCCCCTACATTGTAGCAGGGCCTCCAGTCATACATTCACAATCTGGCCCTCAAACCATCACGGTCACCTAACACCCTCATTCATCCCCCTCCTCTCCCCTGTAACTATTCCCCAGGTCGTTGCTGCAAATGAGAACGTCTTCTCAGTCAATTTACCTGGTAAAATAAAGGATAAATAAAAAACAAATTAAAATGAGGCTATTGCACTCTCAATGGCCAATTCGTGCTCCGTATCTCAATACCATATGAAATATCTTTGCTAAATAGTTGCTATTAAGCACATAATTGATTTAAAAAAGAAAGTATCCCTACAGAAAACTGAGAACATCCATCAGCAACAGCTGGATTGCTTTGTTTTCCCAGCAATTGGATTTCAAAATTTTGCACAATCAGAACACCTTTCGTTCTCCCGGAGAATTTTTTCACCCATGAAAGGAAAGAGAGAGTGAATGGACACAGAAGCAGGTACAGGTACAGGAGGAGCGGCAGGCCCCAGCAGCAGAACCTAGAGAAACAGGTCCAGGAGTAGAGACAGGCCCCAGCAGCAGAACCTAGAGAAACAGGTCCAGGAGTAGAGACAGGCCCCAGCAGCATGTCCCAGAGAAACAGGTACAGGAGCAGAGACAGGCCCCAGCAGCAGAACCTAGAGAAACAGGTCCAGGAGTAGAGACAGGCCCCAGCAGCAGAACCTAGAGAAACAGGTACAGGAGCAGAGACAGGCCCCAGCAGCAGAACCTAGAGAAACAGGTCCAGGAGTAGAGACAGGCCCCAGCAGCAGAACCTAGAGAAACAGGTACAGGAGCAGAGACAGGCCCCAGCAGCAGAACCTAGAGAAACAGGTCCAGGAGTAGAGACAGGCCCCAGCAGCAGAACCTAGAGAAACAGGTACAGGAGCAGAGACAGGCCCCAGCAGCAGAACCTAGAGAAACAGGTCCAGGAGCAGAGGCAGGCCCCAGCAGCAGAACCTAGAGAAACAGGTCCAGGAGTAGAGACAGGCCCCAGCAGCAGAACCTAGAGAAACAGGTCCAGGAGTAGAGACAGGCCCCAGCAGCAGAACCTAGAGAAACAGGTCCAGGAGTAGAGACAGGCCCCAGCAGCAGAACCTAGAGAAACAGGTCCAGGAGTAGAGACAGGCCCCAGCAGCAGAACCTAGAGAAACAGGTACAGGAGCAGAGACAGGCCCCAGCAGCAGAACCTAGAGAAACAGGTCCAGGAGTAGAGACAGGCCCCAGCAGCAGAACCTAGAGAAACAGGTCCAGGAGTAGAGACAGGCCCCAGCAGCAGAACCTAGAGAAACAGGTACAGGAGGAGCGGCAGGCCCCAGAGCAGACCCTAGAGAAACAGGTACAGGAGGAGCGGCAGGCCCCAGAGCAGACCCTAGGGAAACAGGTACAGGAGTAGAGACAGGCCCCAGCAGCAGAACCTAGAGAAACAGGTACAGGAGCAGAGACAGGCCCCAGCAGCAGAACCTAGAGAAACAGGTCCAGGAGTAGAGACAGGCCCCAGCAGCAGAACCTAGAGAAACAAGTACAGGAGGAGCGGCAGGCCCCAGAGCAGACCCTAGAGAAACAGGTACAGGAGGAGCGGCAGGCCCCAGAGCAGACCCTAGGGAAACAGGTACAGGAGTAGAGACAGGCCCCAGCAGCAGAACCTAGAGAAACAGGTACAGGAGGAGCGGCAGGCCCCAGAGCAGACCCTAGGGAAACAGGTACAGGAGTAGAGACAGGCCCCAGCAGCAGAACCTAGAGAAACAGGTCCAGGAGTAGAGACAGGCCCCAGCAGCAGAACCTAGAGAAACAGGTCCAGGAGCAGAGACAGGCCCCAGCAGCAGAACCTAGAGAAACAGGTCCAGGAGTAGAGACAGGCCCCAGCAGCAGAACCTAGAGAAACAGGTACAGGAGCAGAGACAGGCCCCAGCAGCAGAACCTAGAGAAACAGGTCCAGGAGTAGAGACAGGCCCCAGAGCAGACCCTAGAGAAACAGGTACAGGAGGAGCGGCAGGCCCCAGAGCAGACCCTAGGGAAACAGGTACAGGAGGAGCGGCAGGCCCCAGAGCAGACCCTAGAGAAACAGGTACAGGAGGAGCGGCAGGCCCCAGAGCAGACCCTAGAGAAACAGGTACAGGAGTAGAGACAGGCCCCAGAGCAGACCCTAGAGAAACAGGTCCAGGAGTAGAGACAGGCCCCAGCAGCAGAACCTAGGGAAACAGGTACAGGAGTAGAGACAGGCCCCAGCAGCAGAACCTAGAGAAACAGGTACAGGAGCAGAGACAGGCCCCAGCAGCAGAACCTAGAGAAACAGGTCCAGGAGTAGAGACAGGCCCCAGCAGCAGAACCTAGAGAAACAGGTACAGGAGGAGCGGCAGGCCCCAGAGCAGACCCTAGGGAAACAGGTACAGGAGTAGAGACAGGCCCCAGCAGCAGAACCTAGAGAAACAGGTACAGGAGGAGCGGCAGGCCCCAGAGCAGACCCTAGGGAAACAGGTACAGGAGTAGAGACAGGCCCCAGCAGCAGAACCTAGAGAAACAGGTACAGGAGCAGAGACAGGCCCCAGCAGCAGAACCTAGAGAAACAGGTCCAGGAGTAGAGACAGGCCCCAGCAGCAGAACCTAGAGAAACAGGTACAGGAGCAGAGACAGGCCCCAGCAGCAGAACCTAGAGAAACAGGTCCAGGAGTAGAGACAGGCCCCAGAGCAGACCCTAGGGAAACAGGTACAGGAGGAGCGGCAGGCCCCAGAGCAGACCCTAGGGAAACAGGTCCAGGAGTAGAGACAGGCCCCAGCAGCAGAACCTAGAGAAACAGGTACAGGAGTAGAGACAGGCCCCAGCAGCAGAACCTAGAGAAACAGGTCCAGGAGTAGAGACAGGCCCCAGCAGCAGACCCTAGGGAAACAGGTACAGGAGGAGCGGCAGGCCCCAGAGCAGACCCTAGAGAAACAGGTACAGGAGCAGAGACAGGCCCCAGAGCAGACCCTAGAGAAACAGGTACAGGATCAGAGACAGACCCCAGAAGCAGAACCTAGAGAAACAGGTCCAGGAGTAGAGACAGGCCCCAGCAGCAGAACCTAGAGAAACAGGTACAGGAGCAGAGACAGGCCCCAGCAGCAGAACCTAGAGAAACAGGTCCAGGAGCAGAGGCAGGCCCCAGCAGCAGAACCTAGAGAAACAGGTCCAGGAGTAGAGACAGGCCCCAGCAGCAGAACCTAGAGAAACAGGTCCAGGAGTAGAGACAGGCCCCAGCAGCAGAACCTAGAGAAACAGGTCCAGGAGTAGAGACAGGCCCCAGCAGCAGAACCTAGAGAAACAGGTCCAGGAGTAGAGACAGGCCCCAGCAGCAGAACCTAGAGAAACAGGTACAGGAGCAGAGACAGGCCCCAGCAGCAGAACCTAGAGAAACAGGTCCAGGAGTAGAGACAGGCCCCAGCAGCAGAACCTAGAGAAACAGGTCCAGGAGTAGAGACAGGCCCCAGCAGCAGAACCTAGAGAAACAGGTACAGGAGGAGCGGCAGGCCCCAGAGCAGACCCTAGAGAAACAGGTACAGGAGGAGCGGCAGGCCCCAGAGCAGACCCTAGGGAAACAGGTACAGGAGTAGAGACAGGCCCCAGCAGCAGAACCTAGAGAAACAGGTACAGGAGCAGAGACAGGCCCCAGCAGCAGAACCTAGAGAAACAGGTCCAGGAGTAGAGACAGGCCCCAGCAGCAGAACCTAGAGAAACAAGTACAGGAGGAGCGGCAGGCCCCAGAGCAGACCCTAGAGAAACAGGTACAGGAGGAGCGGCAGGCCCCAGAGCAGACCCTAGGGAAACAGGTACAGGAGTAGAGACAGGCCCCAGCAGCAGAACCTAGAGAAACAGGTACAGGAGGAGCGGCAGGCCCCAGAGCAGACCCTAGGGAAACAGGTACAGGAGTAGAGACAGGCCCCAGCAGCAGAACCTAGAGAAACAGGTCCAGGAGTAGAGACAGGCCCCAGCAGCAGAACCTAGAGAAACAGGTCCAGGAGCAGAGACAGGCCCCAGCAGCAGAACCTAGAGAAACAGGTCCAGGAGTAGAGACAGGCCCCAGCAGCAGAACCTAGAGAAACAGGTACAGGAGCAGAGACAGGCCCCAGCAGCAGAACCTAGAGAAACAGGTCCAGGAGTAGAGACAGGCCCCAGAGCAGACCCTAGAGAAACAGGTACAGGAGGAGCGGCAGGCCCCAGAGCAGACCCTAGGGAAACAGGTACAGGAGGAGCGGCAGGCCCCAGAGCAGACCCTAGAGAAACAGGTACAGGAGGAGCGGCAGGCCCCAGAGCAGACCCTAGAGAAACAGGTACAGGAGTAGAGACAGGCCCCAGAGCAGACCCTAGAGAAACAGGTCCAGGAGTAGAGACAGGCCCCAGCAGCAGAACCTAGGGAAACAGGTACAGGAGTAGAGACAGGCCCCAGCAGCAGAACCTAGAGAAACAGGTACAGGAGCAGAGACAGGCCCCAGCAGCAGAACCTAGAGAAACAGGTCCAGGAGTAGAGACAGGCCCCAGCAGCAGAAC
Source organism: Oncorhynchus masou masou (assembly GCF_036934945.1). NCBI lineage: Eukaryota > Metazoa > Chordata > Actinopteri > Salmoniformes > Salmonidae > Oncorhynchus > Oncorhynchus masou. The sequence continues at coordinate 21,516 of NW_027010394.1, forward strand.
CTAGAGAAACAGGTACAGGAGGAGCGGCAGGCCCCAGAGCAGACCCTAGGGAAACAGGTACAGGAGTAGAGACAGGCCCCAGCAGCAGAACCTAGAGAAACAGGTACAGGAGGAGCGGCAGGCCCCAGAGCAGACCCTAGGGAAACAGGTACAGGAGTAGAGACAGGCCCCAGCAGCAGAACCTAGAGAAACAGGTACAGGAGCAGAGACAGGCCCCAGCAGCAGAACCTAGAGAAACAGGTCCAGGAGTAGAGACAGGCCCCAGCAGCAGAACCTAGAGAAACAGGTACAGGAGCAGAGACAGGCCCCAGCAGCAGAACCTAGAGAAACAGGTCCAGGAGTAGAGACAGGCCCCAGAGCAGACCCTAGGGAAACAGGTACAGGAGGAGCGGCAGGCCCCAGAGCAGACCCTAGGGAAACAGGTCCAGGAGTAGAGACAGGCCCCAGCAGCAGAACCTAGAGAAACAGGTACAGGAGTAGAGACAGGCCCCAGCAGCAGAACCTAGAGAAACAGGTCCAGGAGTAGAGACAGGCCCCAGCAGCAGACCCTAGGGAAACAGGTACAGGAGGAGCGGCAGGCCCCAGAGCAGACCCTAGAGAAACAGGTACAGGAGCAGAGACAGGCCCCAGAGCAGACCCTAGAGAAACAGGTACAGGATCAGAGACAGACCCCAGAAGCAGAACCTAGAGAAACAGGTCCAGGAGTAGAGACAGGCCCCAGCAGCAGAACCTAGAGAAACAGGTACAGGAGCAGAGACAGGCCCCAGCAGCAGAACCTAGAGAAACAGGTCCAGGAGTAGAGACAGGCCCCAGAAGCAGGCCCTAGAGAAACAGGTACAGGAGCAGAGACAGGCCCCAGCAGCAGAACCTAGAGAAACAGGTCCAGGAGTAGAGACAGGCCCCAGAAGCAGAACCTAGAGAAACAGGTCCAGGAGTAGAGACAGGCCCCAGAAGCAGAACCTAGAGAAACAGGTCCAGGAGTAGAGACAGGCCCCAGAAGCAGAACCTAGAGAAACAGGTACAGGAGCAGAGACAGGCCCCAGCAGCAGAACCTAGAGAAACAGGTACAGGAGCAGAGACAGGCCCAGCAGCAGAACCTAGAGAAACAGGTCCAGGAGTAGACAGGCCCCAGCAGCAGGCCCTAGAGAAACAGGTATAGGAGCAGAGACAGACCCCAGAAGCAGACCCTAGGGAAACAGGTCTAGGAGTAGAGACAGGCCCCAGCAGCAGAACCTAGAGAAACAGGTACAGGAGCAGAGACAGGCCCCAGCAGCAGAACCTAGAGAAACAGGTCCAGGAGTAGAGACAGGCCCCAGCAGCAGAACCTAGAGAAACAGGTACAGGAGCAGAGACAGGCCCCAGCAGCAGAACCTAGAGAAACAGGTACAGGAGGAGCGGCAGGCCCCAGAGCAGACCCTAGAGAAACAGGTACAGGAGCAGAGACAGGCCCCAGCAGCAGAACCTAGAGAAACAGGTCCAGGAGTAGAGACAGGCCCCAGAAGCAGAACCTAGAGAAACAGGTACAGGAGCAGAGACAGGCCCCAGCAGCAGAACCTAGAGAAACAGGTCCAGGAGTAGAGACAGGCCCCAGCAGCATGTCCCAGAGAAACAGGTACAGGAGCAGAGACAGGCCCCAGAAGCAGGCCCTAGAGAAACAGGTATAGGAGCAGAGACAGACCCCAGAAGCAGACCCTAGAGAAACAGTTACAGGAGCAGGGGCAAACCCCAGAAGCAGACCCTAGAGAAACAGATACAATAGCAGGGGCAAGCCCCAGAAGCAGACCCTGGTGAAAGAGATACAATAGCAGGGGCAAGCCCCAGAAGCAGACCCTAGAGTAACAGGTACAATAGCAGGGGCAAGCCCCAGAAGCAGACCCTAGAAAACAGATACAATAGCAGGGCAAGCCCCAGAAGCAGGCCCTGGTGAAAAAGGGCAGTCAGGCAGACACTTTAATTACAGGAATCATGAGGATAATGTACTGTTTGACCAATCATAGTTTTACCCTTCTAAAAAATAGGAAATTTTGGGTGAGGCGAAGGAATGTTCGGCGCGCACAGATGTGACCAATGAATGCTTTTACTCTCACAGCCAAGGCAAAAGGTCGGAAAATGTGACTCAATGGTGGCAGTCTGGCCTGCCTTGCAGGCTTTCCTTATAGTCTACTCTCTCCTCAGCAGCAGGGCAGACCCTTGACAATTTGGCAGCCCAACAATTTTGTTTATTGGCTTTTTGTTTATTTTATCGGCCTAAAAGCCGGCAAACATTGTAAACCCTGGTGTGTGACACGTCACCATGAATAGTTAGCAGTCATTTACTGTAGTCTTGTCAGATAAATGATGATGACCTGCCTCACACTCTGCCTGATGTAGCTGTGATGACCTACCTGACACTGTCTGATGTAGCTGTGATGACCTACCTGACACTCTGCCTGATGTAGCTGTGATGACCTACCTGACACTGCCTGATGTAGCAGTGATGACCTACCTGACACTCTGTCTGATGTAGCTGTGATGACCTACCTGACACTCTGCCTAATGTAGCTGTGATGACCTACCTGACACTCTGTCTGATGTAGCTGTGATGACCTACCTGACACTCTGCCTGATTTAGCTGTGATGACCTACCTGACACTCTGTCTGATGTAGCTGTGATGACCTACCTGACACTGCCTGATGTAGCTGTGATGACCTACCTGACACTGCCTGATGTAGCTGTGATGACCTACCTGACACTCTGCCTGATGTAGCTGTGACGGCCAATGTCAGGACTCATTTATTAGTTCCCAGAGTAGAAACTGCTGGGAATGAGAGAGTGTGATGTTATAGTCTCTCGCTCTCTCTCTCTCTTATTTGTGCAATAGGTGTCAACAGTAAGAGGTGTCAACAGTAAGAGGTGTCAACAGTAAGAGGTGTTTACAGTAAGAGGTGTTTACAGTAAGAGGTATAAACAGAACATGAAATGCTTGGTAACTTGATGCTGTTTTGAACATTCTTTCGTTAATAGTTTTGACATGGCCTTCTGGTGAAATCCCTGAGTGGTTTCTTTCCTCTCCAGCAACCGAGGACACCTGTATTTTTGTTGTGACTGGGTGTATTGATACACCATCCAAAGTGTAATTAATAACTTCACCATGCTCAAAGGGGTATTCAATATCTGCTTTGTTTTTTACCCATCTACCACATTAAGATACATAGTACTATAGTATAGTGCAGCTTAGTATAGTATAATACTATAGTATAATGTAGCTTAGTATAGTATAATACTATAGTATAGGCTAGCCTAGTATAGTATAATACTATAGTATAGAGTAGCTTAGTATAGTATAATACTATAGTATAGTGTAGCTTAGTATAGTATAATACAATAGTATAATGTAGCTTAGTATAGTATAATACTATAGTGTAGTGTAGCCTAGTATAGTATAATACTATAGTATAATGTAGCTTAGTATAGTATAATACTATAGTATAGTGTAGCTTAGTATAGTATAATACTATATAGTATAATACTATAGTATATTGTAGCTTAGTATAGTGTAATACTACAGTATAGTGTAGCTTAGTATAGTATTATACTATAGTATAGTGTAGCTTAGTATAGTATAATACTATAGTATAGTGTAGCTTAGTATAGTATAATACTATAGTATAGTGTAGCTTAGTATAGTATAATACTATAGTATAGTGTAGCTTAGTATAGTATAATACTACAGTATAGTGTAGCTTAGCATAGTATAATACTATGGTATAGTGTAGCTTAGTATAGTATAATACTACATTATAGGGTAGCTTAGTATAGCATAATACTATAGTATAGTGTAGCTTTAGTATAGTATAATACTATAGTATGGTGTAGCTTAGTATAGTATAGTATAATACTATAGTATAGTGTGGCTTAGTATAGTATACTACTATAGTATTGTGTAGCTTAGTATAGTATAATAATATAGTATAGGGTAGCCTAGTATAGTATAATAATATAGTATAGTGTAGCTTAGTATAGAATAATACTATAGTATAGTGTAGCTTAGTATAGAATAATACTATAGCATAGTGTAGCTTAGTATAGTACAGTATAATACTATAGTATAGTGTAGCTTAGTATAGTATACTACTATAGTATAGGGTAGCTTAGTATAGTATAATACTATAGTATAGTGTAGCTTAGTATAGTATAATACTACAGTATAGTGTAGCTTAGCATAGTATAATACTATGGTATAGTGTAGCTTAGTATAGTATAATACTACATTATAGGGTAGCTTAGTATAGTATAATACTATAGTATAGTGTAGCTTAGTATAGTATAATACTATAGTATGGTGTAGCTTAGTATAGTATAGTATAATACTATAGTATAGTGTGGCTTAGTATAGTATACTACTATAGTATTGTGTAGCTTTAGTATAGTATAATAATATAGTATAGGGTAGCCTAGTATAGTATAATAATATAGTATAGTGTAGCTTAGTATAGAATACTACTATAGTATAGTGTAGCTTAGTATAGAATAATATTATAGCATAGTGTAGCTTAGTATAGTACAGTATAATACTATAGTATAGTGTAGCTTAGTATAGTATACTACTATAGTATAGGGTAGCTTAGTATAGTATAATACTATAGTATAGGGTAGCTTAGTATAGTATAATACTATAGTGTAGTGTAGCTTAGTATAGTATAATACTATAGTATAGTGTAGCTTAGTATAGTATAATACTATAGTTGTAACGGCGTTCTTCTTTGTTGAAAGAGAGTCGGACCGAAATGCATCGTGTAAGTTACTCATGTATAATAGTGAAGACAAACGAAACCAACTATACATGAAATAACTTAATAAATACAAAACAACAAACAGAACGAGAAACCAATTACAGCCTGACTGGTGCACACTACACAGAGACAGGAACAATCACCTACGAAATACAAGCGAAAACCAGGCTACCTAAATACGGTTCCCAATCAGCGACAACGAGAGTCACCTGACTCTGATTGAGAACCGCCTCAGGCAGCCAACCTATTTAACACACACACACCCTAATCAGCTACAATCCCAGACACTACAAACCCCAATACGAAAACACAATACATAATAACCCCATGTCACACCCTGGTCTGACTAACTAATAAACTAAAACACAAAATACTAAGACCAAGGCGTGACAGAACCCCCCCCTAAGGTGCGGACTCCGAACGACCTCAAAACCATAGGGAGGGTCCGGGTGGGCGGTGTCCATGGTGGTGGTTCCGCCCGGACGTGGACCTCACTTCATAAATGACATTGTTCCTCCCCTTCGCGTCCATGGATAATCCACCCTAAACGCCGACCATGGCCGAATAGTCCTCACCCAGAACCCTACATAACAGAGGAGCAGCTCGTGACTGAGGGGCAGCTCGGGACTGAAGCAGCTCGGGACTGAGGGACAGCTCGGGATTGAGGGGCAGCCGGGACTGAGGGGCAGCTCGGACTGAGGGGCAGCTCGGGACTGAGGGGCAGCTCGGGACTGAGGGGCAGCTCAGCACTGAGAGGCAGCCCAGCACTGAGAGGCAGCCCAGTACTGAGAAAAGCCCAGTACTGAGATGAAGCCCAGCCAGGAAGTTGAATCCGGCAGATCCTGGCTGACTGGCGGATCCTGGCTGACTGGCAGATCCTGGCCGACTGGCGGATCCTGGCTGACTGGCGGATCCTGGCCGACTGGCGGATCCTGGCTGACTGGCGGATCCTGGCTGACTAGCAGATCTGGCAGATCCTGGCTGACTGGCGGATCCTGGCTGACAGGCAGATCTGGATCCTGGCTGACTGGAGGATCCTGGCTGACTAGCAGATCTGGCAGATCCTGGCTGATGGGGATCCTGGCTGACTGGCGGATCCTGGCTGACTAGCAGATCTGGAAGAGTCTGGTTGACTGGCAGATCTGGAAGGGTCTGGTGACTGGCAGATCTGGAAGAGTCTGGCTGACTGGCAGATCTGGAAGAGTCTGGTGACTGGCAGATCTGGAAGAGTCTGGTCGACTGGCAGATCTGGAAGAGTCTGGTCGACTGGCAGATCTGGAAGAGTCTGGCTGACTGGAAGAGTCTGGCTGACTGGCAGATCTGGAAGAGTCTGGTTGACTGGCAGATCTGGAAGAGTCTGGCTGACTGGAAGAGTCTGGCTGACTGGAAGAGTCTGGCTGACTGGCAGATCTGGAAGAGTCTGGCTGACTGGCAGATCTGGCTGCTCCATGCAGACTAGCTGCTCCATGCAGACTAGCAGCTCAGGCTGCTCTATGCAAACTGACAGCTCTGGCTGCTCAATGTAGACTGGCAGCTTAGGCTGCTCTATACAGACAGGAGGCTCCGGCAGCGCTGTAGAGGAGGAAGGCTCTAGAACCGCTGAACAGACGGGAGACTCCGACAGCGCAGGAGAGGGAGAAAGCGCTGGCTGCGCTGAACAGGCGAGGCGCACTGTAGGCCTGATGCGTGGTGCTGGCACTGGTGGTATTTGGCCGAGGACACGCACAGGAAGCCTAGTGCGGGAGCTGCTACTGGAGGGCTGGGGTGTGGAGGTGGTTCTGGATAGACCGGACCGTGCAGGCGCACTGGAGCTCTTGAGCACCGAGCCTGCCCAACCTTACCTGGTTGAATACTCTCGGTTGCACTGCCAGTGCTGTGAGGAGAAATAGCCCGCTGGTGCCCTGTAAGCCGGCCCAAGGAGACGCACTGGAGACCGGATGCGTAGAGCCGGCTTCATAGCATTTGGCTCGACGCTCAATCTAGCCCGGCCGATACGCGGAGCTGAAATATACCGCACCGGGCTATGCACCCGCACTGGGACACACCTTGCGCACCACTGCATAACACGGTGCCTGCCCGGTCTCTCTAGCCCCCGGTACGCACAGGGAGATTGCGCAGGTCTCATACCTGACGCAGCCATACTCCCTGATAGCCCCCCCCCCAAAAAAAATTTTGGGGCTGCTTTTCGGGCTTCCTTGCCAACCGTGTTCTCGTATCGTCGGCTCCTATCTCCGGCTGCCTCTGCTCTCCTTAGTGCCTCCACCTGTTGCCATGGGAGGCGATTTCTTCCGGCCAATATCCTCCCAAGTGTAGCAACCTTTACCATCCAGCACGTCTTCCCATGTCCATTCTTCGAATAATTCCTCCTCCCTTTGCTGCTCCAGCTGTCGCTGCCAGTTAACACGCTGCTCCTGAATACGCTGCTCCTGTTGTTGACACGCTGCTCGGTCCGGACTGAAATGCAGCGGTAAGTTACTCATGTTTAATAGTGAAGACAAACGAAACGAGCTATACATGAAATAACTTAATAAATACAAAACAACAAACAGAACGTGAAACCAATTACAGCCTGACTGGTGCACACTACACAGAGACAGGAACAATCACCCACGAAATACAAAGAGAAAACCAGGCTACCTAAATACGGTTCCCAATCAGCGACAACGAGAGTCACCTGACTCTGATTGAGAACCGCCTCAGGCAGCCAACCTATTTAACACACACACACCCCTAATCAGCTACAATCCCAGACACTACAAACCCCAATACGAAAACACAATACATAATAACCCCATGTCACACCCTGGTCTGACTAACTAATAAACTAAAACACAAAATACTAAGACCAAGGCGTGACAATAGTATAGTGTAGCTTAGTATAGTATAGTATAATACTATAGTATAGTGTGGCATAGGGCTGACATCAGGACACATCGTACTATAGTATAATGTAGCATAGTATAGTGTATCATAGCACTGTAGTACATAGTAGTGAATTATAATGTAGCATAGTACTATAGAATAGTGTAGCATAGTATAGTGTAGTATAGTGTAGTATAGCATTGTATGTTATAGTCTAGTATACTACTATTTTATAGTGTAGTATTCTACCATAGTATAGTGTAGTATAGTAGGTTTCTATTAGGATACATGGCACTATAGTATAGTTTAGCATACTGGGGAGCATAGTGTATCATAGCATGGTTGTATATAGCAGTGTAGTATAGTACTATAGTATAGTGTATGTAGTATGGTGTATCATAGCACTCTAGTGTATAGTAGTATCATAGTACTTACAGTAAAGTGTGGTATAGTATAGGGTATCATAGTACTGGGTAGTATATAGTAGTGTAGTATAGTACACAGCATAGTGTGGTATAGCATAGGGTATCATAGTACTGTAGTATATAGTAGTGTAGTACAGTGTAGTATAGTACTACAGTATAGTGTGTATAGTATAGGGTATCATAGTACTGTAGTATATAGTAGTGGTAGTACATGTAGTATAGTACTACAGTAAAGTGTGGTAGATAATTATCATAAAGTACTGTAGTATAGTACTACAGTAAAGTGTGGTATAGTATAGTGTATCATAGTACTGTAGTATATAGTAGTGTAGTACAGTCTAGTATAGTACTACAGTATAGTGTATTAAGCATGGTGTATCATAGCACTGTTGTATACGGTAGTGTAGTACAGTGTATAGTACTACAGTATAGTATAGCATAGTAGGTGCCATTAGGATACATAGTACTATAGTATAGTGCATTGTAGTATAGTGTATCATAGAATATGGTAGTGATGTATAGTATAGTACAAATGATTTAGTGTAGCATAGTATAGTGTAGTATAGTGTAGTGTGGAATAGTACTATAGTGCTATATTATAGTGTATTATAGTATAGTGGTATAGTATAGTACTATATTATAGCATAATATGGTACTACAGTATAGTGTACCATAGTATAGGTGGTATAGAGTATAGTATAGTACTATAGGATAGTATAGTATTGTACACTGTATAGTGTACCATAGTATAGGGGGTATAGTGGAGTATAGTATAGTACTATAGGATATTGCAGAATAGCAGGCTGACATTAGGATGGCATTTACACCAGGACAGGACACAGTTTGACATCTCAGGGGAAGGCATGGTTATACAGCCCCTTCCTCTGAATCTCTGACATTATGTTTCGAAGGAGAGAGAACAGAGAGAGAGAAGAGAAATAGAGAACAGATATAGAACATAAATAGAGAGAACAGAGAGAGAACAGAGATAGAGAACAGATATAGAACATAAATAGAGAGAACAGAGAGAGAACAGAGATAGAGAACAGATATAGAACATAAAGAGAGAGAACAGATATAGAACATAGAGAGAGAACAGAGAGAGAACAGATATAGAACATATAAATAGAGAGAACAGAGAGAGAACAGAGATAGAGAACAGATATAGAACATAAAGAGAGAGAACAGAGAGAAAGAACATATAAAGAACAGAGAGAGAACAGAGAGAGAACAGAGAGAACTGATTTAGAATAGAGAGAGAGAGAGAGAACAGGGAGAGAGAGAACAGATATAGAACATAGAGAGAACAGAGAGAAAGAACATATAAAGAACAGAGAGAGAACAGAGAGAGAACAGATTTAGAACAGAGAGAGAGAGATAACAGAGAGAGAGAGAACAGATTTAGAACAGAGAGAGAGAGAGAAATAGAGAGAGAACAGAGAGAACTGATTTAGAACAGAGAGAGAGAGAGAGAGAACAGATATAGAACAGATGTAAAGGGACTAAAGTCTGATGTTGGATGACATAGAAGTGCAATTTATACATGTGTTAAAGAGGTCAATCGAACTCGGTGACAAACAAGGAAAATGCCATGCAAACGTGTCGGGGGAAAGATCCCGTGGGGAAAGATCCTGTGGGGAAAGATCCCGTGGGGAAAGATCCCGTGGGGAAATATCCTGTGGGGAAAGATCCTGGAATCTCCCATTGCCCCCAGGCAAAACATGCCTATATTTAGGCTATTGTTTATATGGTTATTTCACACTTATGTTGAGGTAAAAAAAAAAATCTGAGTGTAATGTTTGTATGGATGTCAACCTCAACACATGTTCATGTCATCATCACCAATCATCTGCATTACAGCATAAAGGACTTAGACTACCACCACTGGCACCAACAATTATATTTGACCTCTACTTGTAAGCAGGAAGTACCCACTGAGACCTGGATTCTTTCACAAGGGGAGTCGCTCAGACACAATTTCATGAGACAAAACTAGCGAAATTGCTAATCAAATACGATATAAAAACCAGTAAAATATTAGCACAACACAAATATTAATGAAAAACAATTACATTCCTCAATAAAAATGTCCCCAAGAAACATTTTTTAACGGAGTAGCACCAGAACATCCAGTTGTAATGTATTGTGTAGTTGGTTCCCGCAACGAGGTGCTTTAAAACCTCTTAAGGATCAGTCACTTTTTTATCTTCAATTTTCGCTAAAATGATATACCCAAATCTAACTGTCTGTAGCTCAGGACCTGAAGCCAGGATATGCATTTTATTGCTACCATTTAAAAGGAAACACTTTTGAAGTTGATGGAAATGTGAAAGGAATGTAGGAGAATATAACACATTAGATCTGGTAAAAGATAATACGAGAAATGCAATCGAAAGGCAATAATGTACTAACTAGGTTAGGCTCAATTAAAATGTGTATATGCAAAGTTTTAGACTGATCCAATGAATCACTGCATTTCTTCATAATGTTGTATCAAGACTATCCAAATGCGCCTAATTGGTTTATTAATACATTTTCATGTTCATAACTGTGCCACTCTCTCAAACAATAGTGTGGCATTCTTTTTCACAGTAATAGCTACTGTAAATTAGACAGTACAGTTAGATTAACAAGAATTTAAAACTAAAAGACGATTTACCTAGTACAGTGAGGCCCAAGGAACCTCAAGAGTTAACCAACCAGGGATGTGGAACTGGAGACAAGTGGAAGTGGAGTTGC